>NC_053428.1:49065862-49365862 GCF_007990345.1 Gossypium hirsutum | reverse complement strand
CTGACTTTAAGACACGGCCGTGGCATTCAAGGCACACGCCCATATACTAACTTGGTTGTAACAATTTAAGTACAGGGGACATACGGCCTAACAACATGCCCATATGCAAACCGTGTGTCTCACACGGCCTGGTCACACGCCCGTGTGACAAATCATGTGGACTTAAAATGAACCTTGTATTTTAAAATTTATCAATCCTGCAAATTTCAATCCACAACCTTTACCAATACCAATACTAAACCATTCCAATCACATTTTACATCTATCCAATACTTAACTTTAAACACTTATCACGTATTATTATCAATTATCAATTTACTTATTTCACTATTACAATCACAATCCAATATGACACACTTAAGACATCCTAGGTACATGCCATTATCAACAATTAACATACTTTACCTTATTGAGTTCGGGATCGGCTTGAGATGCTGATTCATCTATCTGACTTTAACTTAACCTGCACACGGAAACAAACCGTACGCTGAGTATGAACTCAGTGGTATTTCTATAAACCGATACTTAAGTCGATAATAAATCATATATCAATGGACCTTGAGAATTCAATCTATTACCCTAATAGTTCAATCATTTGTTTTTGAAATATAATGATAAGATCTTGTTAATCACTTTCAATGAAATGTATACAATTTCAATGTTTGTTCATTATCCATCGATTTTTCATATTTATTCTGTAATAACCTATGTTCAGTATCATTCAGACATTCAGTAGCAGTCCATTATTCAGTAACAATTAGTTTTTAGTACTTTTATTTACAATTCATTGGGTAATAATATTATTCACCTTTCATTCAATACTATGTACTATCTCATTTCAATAACAGATAATATTCTTGGGTAACAACCAATTGATCTTTATCGTTCAGTACCAGCCGGTCAACAGTAATAATTGGTTAATCAGTAATATTCATTTATTCAGTATCAGTCGTTTATTTTGTAACAATCAATTATTCAGTAGCAGACAGTCTTTAATACTTTTCATTACCCCTATTAACATGACTCGGACCTGGATAGATACACGGATCCAACCCACATACCGGGGATAGTATACAGTGTTTCATCGGCCAAAGTCGGAATACACTGTAAGGGTAACAGTAACAGTAGCGGTACACAAAGTATCTCATCAGAACAAATCTGGAACAGTAACAGTAACAGTCAGGTACGGAGTACCTCTTCGGAACAAATCCGGAATAGTCACAGTAGTTGACACATATAGTGTCTCATTGACACACAGTCGGAATATCCCTGAATACTTCCAATCCTATGGCATGCCAACTATATCTTACTAGCCCGATACAGTTAATAGAGTATTCAATAAACTTTCAACTTTTCAATTTCATTTGTAATTTAGTTTCAATCCAATTTAATACATTTTTCCATATCAATCCACATGCAAATCAAATTCAATGCAATATACATTTTTTTTTCAATTTTCCACTCAATATTCACATATTCTATTCAATATCAATAATCACTAATAATTCATGAATTTTTATTCAATTTAATACCATAATAATAATAATAATAATACTTACCATTCATATAAATAATAAATTCAACAAATAATTATTAGATTCGGTTTATAGAAATACAAACCGTAATTCTCGAGTTTACTAAATATCCTCGTCCACTTTCTCTTTCCCCTTCTTCGATGACATTTTCGGCGCTACGTTAGCTACGGAAAAATTTACATTCATTCAAAGTCATTAATATCACATTCTTAAGATTTCCATGTAACTTTTCCATAAATTCCAATTTAGTCATTCCACCATAACCATTCTTTTTCTTCAAAATTAACTTAAGTTTTCATCTTTATACTTGCTTAAAATAAATTCCAGCTTTTCATATTCAACATAAAACTTAAATTCTAAATTTCTTTCAACTAAGTCCTTACTATGTCAAAACTTAACTTTCTCTTTATAATTTAATCATTTTTCCCACTTCTAACTTAAATTTCTATCAATAAACTCATAATTCATCATTTTATTCAACATGAATAATATCTAGAAATCTAATAACCTTCAAAATATCAACTTAATTTCATCAAAACTTTGTTCTAAAACTTCTAAAACATCAAAATTAAGTAAAAAGGGCTTGATGACTTACCAATTTAAACTTCAAGCTCCAAATCCCTAGTTTTCCCTTTTTCTTTTTCTTTTCTCTTTTCTTCTTTCTTTCCCTGCTAACCGTGGCCTTCTTTCTTTCCTTTTTCTTTATTTCATTTCTTTATTTCTTTTATTTTAATTACTTTATTATATTATATTAATATAATATACTTTAATTATTATTATTTTACTTATATATTAAGTAATTACACATGTATAATACATGTGTACCATTTATATTTGTACACATTTAACTTATTTTAACCATACATTTGTCACCCCTTTTTGGCTTATTTACCTATTTAGTCCCTTCACTTTTCTTTACTCTATAATTAAACTTTTACTCTTTATTCAATTTAATCATTATACTTAATTATTCTTAGTTAAGCTAAATTTTCTTAATTAAGCTTTAATTGACTATTCACTTAACTTCGTAAATATTTTTAAATAAATATTTACGAATCTACTTTTCAGAAATAAAGACCCGAAAATACATTTTTTCAGCATCGGTAAAATTCAGGTCATTACAATTAGGCTTTGAGCCGGTGATACAGACCATAACGATGGCTAAGATCCTGCATGTGTTACGGATTCTCTACAGCTTGTGTGAGCAGCATTGTGAGCCAGTGACTATTTAGCAGGTACTATGTACCGGTGATACAGACCATAACGATGGCTTGAGATTTTGCATCTGTTGCAGATTCTCTGCAGCTTGTGTGAGCAGCATCATGAGCCGGTCAAAACTCTGAAATTAACTCAAATGAGTGATACTCTCTGATTACTTGAGATTAGATCTTATTAATGCGATGACTGAGAATGGGATGTAAATTAATGTACTGTGCAATTCTCACCTATTGTGAGTTATGAGTGACAGGAATTCTAATAATAACCTTGTTAATAGGAACTCTGTTCATTAATCTTTTATTTGAATTATTATTAGGTTTGATTTGGTAAGCTTTACTATTCAATCAGCAAACTTACTCAGCTTTACGAAAGCTTACTCATGTTATTTGTCTTATTTCTTGTAGATACGTTTTGTGGATCAGAATATCGGATCAGTTCAAAGAATCACACTATCCAGGGATCATTTGGTAGCTTTTGAATACATCTTAGCTTATATGGCATGTAATAGGAGCATCTAGTTATGTTCTATAATGTTTCATAAATACATGTAATCTATCTCGGGTTGTGCATTTTGATGTTGTGGTATGATAGGTAAAATGTGGTATGTATGTTTAATTCCATGTTTATGCATAAGTGAACAAACTTGAGATGGTAGTTGTGGCTTGAGTTAGGTATGGCATAAAAGAATTGAAGGTAAATTATATTTGGTACAATGTGGCTTGTGCAATGTAACTAAGTAGGAAAATATTGGGTGAATGAGATGTGATGTCATTGATGAACATTGGTTAGGTCTTTGGTTGTTGATTTGGTATATGTTGGTCGTTCTTGAATGTGTTTTAAGGTCTAACGATCATATGTTATAAGTTGGTTTAGGTACCTAAGGATTTGGATGAAAAATAAGCATGATTTTGATCACTTTTGGGTACACACACAGCTTAGGACACGGGCTATCACACCTCCATGTGTCACACACGGGCTTGTGCCCCTCGCATGTTAGGTGCAGGCTTTACACAGGCTAACACACGGCCTGCCACACGATCGTGTAACCCAAGTCAGTGAGTTACATGGCCCATATACACGGTCGTGTGAGATCACACACGAGCTTGTAGGATGACCACACGGCCATATCTGGAGCCACATGGTCTTTACTTTGTCACACGGCTTGAACACACGGCTGTGTGATCCTTGCTTTAAATTTTTTTAGTTTTTCCCTAAACTTTCTAATTTGTTTAGAATTGGTCCCTGGTTATTTTTAAACTATTTTTAAGGCCCATAAATATATGTATTATTCTGAACTGAATTATTATGAAGTTCTGTTAATTAAATTGGTAAGTTGATGCTATCTGTTATTGATCGTTTTGTTTTGTTCAGTGATACGTTGTAACCCTAATTCGGTGACGGGTACGAGTATGGGTTATGGGTGTTACGCGATAGTTGTTGTAGCATCCTGTTACTCTGTTAGTATACCAGACCAAATAAGGGTTATTATAGGTCAGTTTTAAGAAATTTTGAACTTCTGTTGTGCCTAAAAACACTATTTTCTAAATTGATTTTCCAATAGTTAAGGTTTCAAACTTTTGTACATATGTTAGTGTCATTTTCCAATTAGTACTTGAAGATTGGTTATTGATTTGTTGGGTTTGGAGACTCATTTGATTAGTTTGAACTTAAGTATTGTCTGAAAATTTATTGTGCATGCTTGCATATCCCTCTTTTGATATGGGCAATGATTTGGATGAAACTTATTTAGATGGAATCATGAAACCTTGCATGTTTTTTTTTATTGTCTTTTGATATGGGCAATGTTTTGGATGAAACTTATTTGGATGAAAGCATGAAACCTTGCATGGTTTTTTTACTGCTTTGATGATATGTGGCTATGATATAAGTTTGAGCATGTTTTGGGGTGGATATGAACTTGAATGATTCTTGAGTATGTTTTATGGATACCTTGTTAGGAGGTGTATTGGAGTTTTTTGGGGATGTTTAAAACTTGAATTTTTGGTCCGCTACTCCAATGTTTCGGTACCTTGCTTCTAGGTATCAAAATAACTAAGTCAATTGCTCAATTTTAGCTCCAGGGGTCCAAGGTATTAGTACTTAGCTCAATTTTTTTTGGAACAATTGAGACAATGAACAAAAATGTATAGTACCAAGGAGATGGATCATAACAACTCCCCAGTGGTACTAATACAACTATGGCAGATTGGTCATTACACTATTTGGGGTTGTTTTGACTTTCAAGGGCTTGTTTTAGGTCTTGAACACCTTCAATAACTCTTGAACCACTTCTAAATTATTTTAAATTGTTTCTAAAGTCTTTAAATTGGCCTAAACTTGATTTGGTGATTTTATAAAAATGTTTTAATGTTTAAAATCTTAAATAATTCTGAGATTCTTGCTATGTACATGCTTCAGTAGAATCTCCTATCTATATTGGATATAAGGAAGAATGAGGGGTGTTATAAAGGGATAGTTATATTTTTGAAAATGTCTAAGTGGTTTAGAATGAGCTTTCTAAAAATGTAAATTTCTCTTAAATTTTTTATATAAAAAATGGAGAAATTGTTAGCTTTTATGTCCCGAGATTTTTATACAACAAAATTTAAGATAAATTTTAATTATTTATTTTCTAAGTTATTTAGTGATCAAACATTTCCAAAGTCTTACAAATACTCAAAAACATGTCCTAAGTGTGTTTCATCTTTAACCAAATGTTTTTGAGTTGTTCCTAAAGTGTTTTCAAGTGTTTTTAATTTTTACAAGGCAAGTTAGAAGACAAGTATTGAGACTAAGGTTCTAGATCTCAAGACTGAGCAAGTTAGTAGCCTCAAACTCTCCGGTCGAGTATTCAGACTTAGCTAGTAAGTCTTGAGACTTGCCCTCCAATTTCCAAGACTTAGGCTAGAAGTCTCAAGACTTGGCCTCCTAATAGCTATATAATAACTATTTTTCAATTAAGTCTTGATAGCCCTTGGTAAGTCTAAAAAACCTAGGTTGTAGAGTCACTTTTTCCACTCAAATTCAATGCTTGCAATTACCCCAACAACGATAAATGTCCACAAATTCATTTTTGGTATAAATACAAGTAAAAAAATACATCAAGACACAAGAAAATAACATCCAAACTTAAAAGAACAAGAGAAAAATCTTCAAATCTTTATTTTTTCATTCCTCTTGTAAATATTCTTTAAAAGCTTAGTGTCAAATTTTTTATCATTCATATATATTTGTTTAGAGATCAAAACTTTAAACACCCCCTTCTTAGAGGTTGTTATTTTTTTGTCTCCATTTCACCATAAAACCTAGAGGGAAATGTTCTATCTAAGATTTTGAAAAGACATAATTGTAAATGTTATAATTGTCCTCAAAGGTATCAATTTTAGTAGTGAATTGAGAAATTTATAATAGTGAAAAGCTAAGGTAGTGGATATAGGCAACTAGAGTTGAACCATTGTAAATAATTTTTTTGCAAGCTTTTTTTTTTTAGAAAAGTTTGTAAAAAAATTTTAAATACCAATTCACCCCTCTTGGTACTTTTGGATCTAACATGTTTCATTGCTAATGTGACAATGTTAGGTAAGCAAAAATTCAAAAATTTTAAAAATAATTTAAAAATTTTAAGTTAAGAAAACCATTTGTCTAGGTTCGTTTTTGATGTAGTTTTTTAAAATTATATTTTTTTAATTTGTGAAATATTATTATAAATTATAAAAATTTTAAATAAAATTTTAAAAAATATATTTATTAAAAATATTTTAAAAATAAAGTCTATAATAAATTTGGACAAATGATTGCTCAAATTCAAATGAGATTGGACAACCATGTGTAGATTCATTATGGATGATTTTTAATCATAAAAAAGCTGTTGAATATTAAAAATTATTTAAAATGTAATAAATTTTTTATTTTTTATTTTCTAGGTTATTTTATTAATTTTTATTTAATAATTGTTTAAAAAGTCTTAAATATAAAAAATATTAAAATTACATGTAAAATGAACCTAAACAAGTTTCATTCTAAGCTTAAAATTTCTAAAAAACATATTTTGAATTTTTTTTTGAATTTTTTTCTAACATGATAGTCGTCAGCAACCATAGCTGAAGTGGACCACCATGTCAACAATAGAATGGCCGACTTAGTAGTCATTAATAGCAACATTAGTGATGTATCATTCAAAGAAAAAAATATGGTTAAAAGGCTTAATTGATGCAATTTAGAAATTCGAGGACTTAATTGTATATATTTTCCGTGGAGGGTTTTAATTGATTTTTTCGCCAAAATTCAAGGGCCTTTTTTATCTCTTAAACCTTTATTTTTTATTAATGCTTGCCACATTTCATAATATGAATCTGCCATGTGCCATAGTATTATTAGTTAACAGTAGCATATCATCACTTTCTAGTGGTGCTATAACGTAAGTACTAAATTATGTGACGGATTTCAAGTTCAAGTATCAATTAAGTTAAAACAAAGTTGGGTAACAATTAATGTTGTTTAAATTAGATCGGGCTGACCAATCAGACTAGGAATTATTTCAAAAAGAGGGGTTAGACCAGTTGACTTGCAAATCGCTCAGAACCAAGTTAAAAAAAATCGATTGAATCAATTTTTTATGTTTAATATTTTTTTATGAATTTTTAAATAATTTATTTAATTAAATTGAACAAATCAGTGGTCTAATCAATTCGACCACCAATACTCTTTTTAAAAAGTTAATAACAACTAGGTACAAGTATCAAGAAGCAAATTATATATTAACTCTAATAATAAAAATATTAAATATTATCATTAAACAATTTAAAAATTAACTATAATTTCGAATTCAATAAAACAAACATGACTTAGAAAAATTAGATTTTTGTCACACTAAAAATATATATTTTAAAATTTAATATTATAGAATACATGTTGAACTCAACAAAATACTTAAATATAAATATTAGATTAGATTAAAAAAGATGAAGAAGAAGAAGAAGAAGGCAGAAACATCCGGTAGATTTATAAACAAGTGTAGTTGCAATGAAATCGAGATTTTCATGTGACAAATGCTCCCTCAATCCACTTGCCGCCCATCATCTAACACCACATTCTTTCACTAACATAGTAACCGTTGAATGGGTAACCATATTTCAAGAACAATAAACCTTTCTCTCTTGGAAGTCAGTAATTTATTCATATTCGATTCCCAAGATTCCCATTGTTAGTGCAAGGCAAAAAGAGTTTAGAATTTCCATTTCTTTTATGCCATTAGTTACTTTGCCAAGCATCTGCCAAACTGCCTTTCGTTTGGTTTTTGCCCTTTTTGGTTCCTTCAGTTTTAGGTTTAAATAGTTTATCATTGTCATTTTAAATGTTAATTGTTACCACATTTGTAGTCATGCAAATGGTTGAAGTTTCTAACCATGCAATGTTTTATTTAATATTGAATGGATCTCAAATTCTGAAACTCCTCTCTCTTTTTTTTTAACTTATCTCTGACAATGGTGTCACTAATATCTCTATTTTATTTGTTTATTGGGTTTTGTGAAATCATTATACTTTTCATTGGCAGCACCACTGCTTTAACAGATAGCTTTTAGGTGTTTTTGATTTATGTGGTGATTTATAAAAACTGGTGATTAGTTAGTTTAATGGATAAATCCCACATGGGTGATGGGACCCTTTTTGTTGCCTTGATTTTTGTGAACCCAAGTTTCAGATATTTCAATGGTTCCTGTTGAAAAACATTATTTGGTTCTCTTTTCTGTTTGCTCTTAATACTATTCTGCCATTTGTGCTTTAATTGTTTGTAAAAATTACTCAGAGAAGTTTTCTTTTGGTAATAACTAGAGCTTTTGCAGACTTCTTCAATAAGGTTAGCTTTTAATAGCATCAAGATTCTTAAATTTTTGAATCCGAATTTAATCTCATTGATTTATGCACATTTTTTTGAAGTGACATCTAATAGATTTGAAGTTCGAATCGGTGGAGAAGATTTTGCAGACTTCTTCACTTAAGGTTTGCAAACTACAAGTCTTTGGTAGTTAGCTTTTAGTAGCTTCAAGATTCTCAAAGTTTTGAACTCGGATTTAATCTGGTGGATTTATGTAAACCCTCTTAAAAGTAACAGCCAACAGATTTGGGGTTTGAATCCTCGCATCTTTACGGTTTTGGCCTTTGTGTAAACAAATTGTCATAGTTCCTATAGAAGCTTTTTGTTCATTAGAAAATGAGATCAACTGAAGATAAAGGATACTATGAGATTTCAAGCAGCAGTGGCATTAGTTTTGAGTTTCATAAAGGGAATGGGGCTACCAATCGTGGTTCTCATCATCGAACAGGTGGCTTTGGCAAACCAACACCTTCAAAATGGGATGATGCGCAGAAATGGCTGGTGGGGCTGTCAAGAGGTAGAAACAAGGGCCAACCCGAAACCACACCTCGAAACTCCAATGCTGATGACCGAAGATTGATAGCACCTATTCCACAAAAAGAACAAGATTGTTCAAGCAGTGAAGGTGAAGGTTCAGCAGCAGAAGAAACAAATGGATCGGCAATGGCTGCCACTGCTGTTGCAGCAGTGCCATCTGAATACCAAGATGAAACAAAACAGGTGGATTGCGATGAATCAATTTGGCGAATCAATTACAAGCCCGCAAATCAGAACTCAACATTAGTTGTTAGATCAGTATGTGTGAGAGATATGGGGACTGAGATGACCCCTGCTGCAAGCCAAGAGCCATCAAGAAGGGCAACACCGATACGAGCCATGAGTCCTTCAGCAAGGAATCCTACTCCTATCACTTCGGGATCTTCCACACCGGTCCGTTGCCGCTATGTTCAAGCCTGTGCTGAGAGCCATCAAGCAGGTACAACAACATCAACTGATGCCAAGGGTGAACATGAAACTAATGGAGCTGCCAGGGGAAATGGATCAAATGGACTGCATGAACAAGAACCCAGGATACATGAAAACAATAATTCAGATCAAGTTAGCAAGCAAAATACACTAGAAACTCGAGCAATGGCTTGGGATGAGGCTGAACGTGCCAAATATATGGCAAGGTGATGTGTAATTAGTTTTAAGAATTGTGATTTCTATAGGATTAGATGTTAATAATAATAATAATAATGTGTGTGTGTGTGTTTAACTCTAGCTGATCTGATTAGCATGTCTTGCATTGTAGGTATAAGCGTGAAGAAGTGAAGATACAGGCCTGGGAAAATCATGAGAAGAGAAAGGCAGAACTGGAGATGAAGAAAATGGAGGTAAGAGATTAGCTAGATCCATATGACCAATGTAGCTCCGAATCTTTATTTTCATTGCAATACTCATGTTTGTCGCTTGTATCGAAAGCATAATTGGAATATGGGTTTGGGAATAAAATCCTCTAGAAAACCTCCAAATATATGAAAACTTAGAAAAAAATTTAAGCATAATTATATCAAACACTCACACCAGAGTCTGAGTGGCATGGTGAATTTTACATAAACTGAATCACTTTGAAGGCATGGCAAGTCATTCTTAGTATTGAGTCATATCTTTCCCTGTTATGCCTGCTATGTATTAAGCATTTATAACAGCAATTACTCAATGCCAGAAAATTTTCCATTTCTTAGTGTTGGTTGAATATGAACCTAGCTTTTTAAACAAGCACAAGAGAATGTTATAATGCAGAGCCAAACCCAAAGACCATTTAGATAATTTTACGGTTCCACTAGTCTGCATAAAGTGTATGTTTCTATTTATCCAATCAGTATATGTTACCGGAACTCTTCATTTTCTTAAGATATCTATGTTTGACAAATATTGAAACATGGGTATAAAGATATGATATTGTGCATATATGTAAACACTTGGAAAAAATTTGAATACACTCAAGTAGGATATATACTTGTGTCCTATGTTACTCGGACTTGGGTGCAAGCGTCCGATACGTGTATGTAATTGGTACAAGCATGTTCAATATTTCTACAATTTTCTATTCTCTACTCATTTCCAAATAAGTGTCCGATAAAGATATTTCAAGAAAAATGAAGAACAGGAGTGATATAACTTTTACTCGACACTCATTCTCGAGTCCCAAGCACACAATAGTATTCCATCTCATCTTTACCTATACTGTTATGTTGATGTATAGGTGAATGCTGAGAGATTGAAAGCACGTGCAAAAGAAAAGTGTGCATACAAACTAGCGGCAACAAGGAGAATAGCTGAAGAGAAGCGAGCAAATGCAGAATCAAAACTAAATGAAAAGGCAATGAGGACTTCAGAAAGGGCGGATTACATAAGGAGAACCGGTCACTTGCCTTCTTCTTTCTCTTTCAAGTTGCCTCCCCGTTGTTGGTAGCCAAATCTCACTTACTTCAATACTTGTTCTGCCACTTCTTTTAAATATATATAATGTGTTTTTGTATTACTTGGATTCAAATGTGAGTATATTCGGAATACATATGACTTTTTTATTTTTTATAATTTTTCTTGTAATCAAAGATCGTTGAAAGTTTATGTCCTCGTCTATGAAAAAAGTGAACTGTTAACCTGCAACATGATAAATGTAAAAGTTCGAGTTACATATTTGGACCAAGGGTTTGCTTTTTAGAAAGTTGTCAATTATTAATTACACTTATTTAAAATAAGATTTTTCATATTAAAATATTTTAATATATAATTTTCTATTCGAATTTCATTGCAAGTAAATAATTGAAGTATCCAATCACATTTCTCAATTACCTAGTGGATTAAATTTTGTCATTATTCTTTCTACTTTGCAAAATTTATAGATTTGTCTATACTTTGAATTTTTTTAATCCTTCAAATTTTAAAATTTACCAAATGATAACTGCTATACTATTTCTAAAATATGATGTGGCAACATATCATCATATGTGTAATACCACTTGTTTCCATATATTACTCACTAAAAGTCTAGTTAATGGATTAACGACTATCATTTGCATCAAGATTGAAATTTAAAAATTCGATAAGTATAAGGACATAGAATGATTCAATTGGAGAATATAGCTCAAATCTACAACTGTACGCATAGTACAGGAATAGTAATTGAATTTAACCAAACAGATGTAGCTATTACTATTTGGGTGAGGATTAAAATTCAAAAATTACAAAAACTAAAATTGATCAAATTAAAGTATATGGACTAAATCTATAACATTTATAAAGTATAGAACTAATAGTAGATTTAACTTTTTAAAGCGTAATGTTAATATTCATTTTTTATAATAATTAAAAAGGTATTGTCAAGCATTACTCTAGTACTCGTATGGTCAATGAAATAATTATGAATATTGATTTACAAAGAAAGATCAGTTGTTTGGATTTTTTTCATCTTCAAGTAATTCTATATAAAGATGATTTTTTTCACATGATGGCTTTTTAAAGGAAAGTACACATGGTTATTGGTGCTTTCAAGATAGAAGGTCGAATAAGTTGATTATCAAAAATCATAGTTGAAGCTCTTTTCTTAGAAAAATCCTTTGTAGAAATTTTATACATTTTGATAGAAATCAAGGAGCTAAATGAGACAAATTTTACAATATTTTATTTTTTTCCTTTCTTTAGGATTGAGTCAGTCAATCCTTGATTATAAGCATTCTTCAACTCTTTCCCTGTAAAGCTTTATGTGTTGTGGATTATATATACTGTAACTCTTCTATTGTTGAACATATATAGAAATTCTTTTATAATTGTGTTAATTTATATTGTATCAGAGCCTCTTACAATTTCTTTTGGATTGAAGTAGACACAATTATTATTTTTGTTTAACGTTTTCGTGTAAGCTTCTTCCTTATACCATGGTCACTATATCTGATTCTAAAAAGGGTGACAGTGGTTCTTATGAAAAAAACAACCCTACAACTATTTTCGCAATACAAAAAAATTCGCTAATCACCCCATATCGCTTTGATGGAACCTACTATATTGAATGGTCCTTAAATGCCCAGAACAAGATTCGAGGAAGAAAGCATTGGGGTTTTATTTTAGGCACATCCCTTACTAGTAATAGTAATTGGATAATTGATTTAGGTGCAACAAATCATATGACTTGTGATAGATAAAAATTCAGTCAAGTATCTAATTGTTCTATGAATACTGTCACTAATGCTAATGGAGTTTCTTCTCCAATTGTTAGTATTGGTACTATCCCATTATCTCTTTCTTTTGATATAAAAAATATTTTATTTGTGCCATCATTAAATTGTAACTTTCTTTCAGTACAAAAATTAACCAAATATCATAATATTTCTTGTATTTTTTCCTACTCATTGTATTTTTCAGGACCTTCACACCAAGGTGAAGATTGGTAGTGGTAGAGAAATGGGAGGATTGTATAAACTGAAATATGGTTTTCAATGTTTTAGCAAAGGGCAATCTTATGTGGTACACGAGAATTCAGTTGACAAGAAAAAAGAACAAATCTAGTTATGGCATAAACGTTTGGGACATCTATCTTTCTTTTATTTGAAAAGATTATTCCCTTCATTATTTGTTGGTTTTAGTGTTTCAGATATTGCTTGTAAAACTTGTGCCCTTGCAAAAGGTCATCGTGCTCACTTTCCTTTCAGTGAAAATAAAACAAGTATGTCATTTTCCTTGGTTCACTCCGATGTTTGGGGGCAACACCCTCTTCAACTCTTAATGGAATGAAATGGTATATTTCCTTTGTTGATGACTGCACTAAGATGACTTGGATTTATCAAATGAAAAAGAAAAGTGATGTAAGTTCTATTGTTCGCCTTTTTCGTCAGATTTAGATCAAATAATGAAGAGAAATATTTGAACCAAGAACTAAAGTAATTTATGGGCTCTGTTGGTATGATTCATCAAACGACATGCCCTTATTCATCGCAGCAAAACAGAATTGCAGAACGGAAAAACAGACAACTCTTGGAGGTCACCCAATACTTTTTAATTGAAGGACATGTTATATCTTACTTATAAGGTGAAGCTTTAATTTCTGAAATTTACATAATTAATTGTACTCTTCAAGTACTCTTGATTATTGACGACCACTAGATGTATTGTCTGACCATTGCAGTCTTCCACCTGTTGTTCATCTACCTCCCAAAATTTTCAGATGTGTTGTTTATGTTCATTTGTATCCTCATCAAAGAAATAAGTTTGAATCTCAAGTTGTAAAATAAATTTTTGTGGGATATGAAAATTATTAAAAGGGGTATAAATGCTATGATCCTTCCTCTAAGAGGCTTTATGTCATTATAGATGTTGTCTTCCATGAAAATAAGTTTTTCTACTCTACGGATTCTTCACTTCAAGGGGAGAAACATAATGAAGTCATTAATCTTGATGATGTAGCACAAGAATTTCTCTCATTGCATGAAAAAATTATTGATAAAAATACTACATTGAGAGCACAACCACATATTCCAGAAATAGCAAAGAGAGATGATGAAAATATTGACCTGGAAAGTGCAAAGAGAGGTGATGAAAATGAAAACACTGAGTTGGGTGGACGTGATTAATTATAAGATGATCTTCTCACAGATAGTATTGATCCTTCTATACCACCAAACCGACCATGTCAATCTTCACCTAAGGTAACTTCTGAATATCATATTCTAACTCGTGCTAACTGTGGTATACCTACTGCTTGATGAACCTTATATTAAAGCCAAAACAAAATACCTCATTACTAATAATGTGTCTTGTCATAGTTTATCAAATTCATATGCATATTATGTATTGCAATTATCATCTATATCTATTCCCAGTAAATTACAAGAAGCCTTAGGAGACACAAGGTGAACCCAAGCTATGGTAGAAGAAATGGCAACACTTAAAAAAAATGCTACTTAGGACCTAGTGCCTCTTCCCGATGGAAAAAGAACAGTGGGGTGTAGATAGATATTTATTGTTAAACATAAAGTAGATGAAACGGTTGAAATTTTCAAAGCACAATTAGTTGAAAAAAGATATACACAGTCTTATGGAGTCGATTATCAAGAAACTTTTACACTTGTTGCCAAGCTTGATACAGTAAGAGTATTGTTATCCTTGGTTGCTAATCAAGATTAGTCTCTTCTTTTGTTTGATGTCAAGAATTCATTTCTTCATGGAGATATCTTTGAAGAAGTTTACATGGATTCTCTTATTGGAATTGAAAAGTACTCAAAGACTATAATGGTGTGCAAACTAAAAAAGATGTTGTACGGATTGAAGCAATCTCCAAGGGCATGGTTTGGTAGATTTACAAAATCCATGAAGTTTTTTGGGAACAAGCAAAGTAATGTTGATCATACATTATTTTTTAAATATAGACAAGGAAAGGTGACCGCATTGATTATCTACGTGGATGATATCGTGCTAACAGGTGGTGATTTGGATGAGATAGAAAATCCCCAAAAATATTTAGCTTTTGAGTTTGAAATGAAAAGGTTGGGTAATTTGAAGTATTTTCTTGGAATTGAAGTAGCTAGATCAGAGAATGATATTTCCCTATCTCAAAGAAAATATATTCTTGATTTGTTAGCTAAGACAGGAATGCTTAGTTGTAAACCTGTGACTACTCCCATTGAGCAAAATCATAAGTTATATTACTGTTTAGGTAAATCACCAACTGACAAAGCAAGATATCAAAAACTTGTGGGAAAATTGATTTATTTATTTCACACTAGACTTGATATTGCTTATGCAGTAAGTGTGGTCAGTCAATTTATGCATGATTCTCGAAAGTCACATATGGAGGCTGTTGAACACATATTGAAGAATTTAAAAGATGTTCCAGGAAAATGGATAATTTTTAAGAAACATGATTATCTGAGAATAGAGGGTTATAGTAATTCATATTGGGCAGGATCAACTGATGATAGAAAGTCTACTTCAGGTTATTTCACTTTCGTTGGAGGAAACTTTGTAACTTGGAGAAGTAAGAAACAACCAATCGTTGCAAGGTCAAGTGCAGAGGCAAAATGCAGAGGCATGGTTTTTAGAGTATGTGAATTGTTGTGGTTAAAGAAATTGCTTGAAGAATTAGACATTAATCCTCAAGGTTCAATGAACTTATATTGTAATAATACTTCAGTGATTGAGATTACTCGCAACCCAGTTCAACATGATCGTACAAAGCACATAGAAATTGATAAACACTTTATAAAAGAAAAACTTGAAGCTGGAACCATTCCATTGCCCTTTGTAAAGTCTTAAAATCAACTCAAGCGCTTCTACTAGCCCCCCAAGAGCTATATCGGTGGCACTTGGGATCTATGCTGACATACTTACCAAGGTTGTTTCTAGAAAAGCTTTTAATAAAACTTTATGCAAGTTAGACATGTGTGATATCCATGCTGACACTTATCGATAGGTTGATTGAGACAAATTTGATAGGATTTTATTTCTTTCTTTCTTTAGGATTAAGTCAATCCTTGATTCTTTGAAGATATTTTATTTATTTCTTTATTTAGGATTGAGTCAATCCTTGATTATAGGGGTTCTTCAACTCTTTCCCTGTAAAGCTTAATGTGTCGTAGGTTATATATGCTTGTAACTCTTCTATTGTTGAATATATACAAAAATCCTTTCATTTTGGCTTAGGATAAGACATTGCCTTTTACCTACAATAATTTATGCAATGCTTTTACCTTATTTTCCAATAATTACTATTATCATTATCTAAATTTTTTACGTACAAAATTCAATCAACGTGACAAATGCAAACCATACTTTCAAAAAAAATCATTAAAGATTTATAATATATTTTCGAGTAAAATTCTTAAGTGGAAAAAAAGAGAGAAGTTTAGAAAATCATGGCTAATTAAACATATTAAGGCTTAGTTTGGATTGGCGGTGTGTTTACCTCCGGTGAGGTTAAAAACAATGGTGGCGGTGAGATTGGATACTGTAGTAGTGAGATTGGATGCTATAGCGGTGTGATTAGAAACAACAGTAGAATGTGTATTTGGATTCAAACGCAACTGTAGCAGTGATGTTAGAATAGAAAATGACTTTGAAGGACATCAGATTAGAATTGATATATATCAAAAGTTTTTTAAATTATTTTACTTTTATAAAATTATTAAAATATGTGAATTTATAAATTCATTTAATAAAATATTAAAATGTATCTTTTGATATTTTATTTATTATCCTATAAATTATCTTATTTGTATTTATTTAAATGATAGTTATAACATTAAAACACCTCAATTTTTATTTACTTATTATCCTATAAATTATAACTTTTATTAATTATTATATAATATAAGTATTTATCCAACCTAATCTAGAGATAACTTGCTTGGGCTTTTCAACTTTAGACATTAGAAGGGAAAGAAGGTAAAAAGAAAAAAAAAAGAAAGAGCCATGGGTAAAATTAGAAAAAAAAAAGGCTGTGTTGAGCACATTGCAGCAAAAATCATCAGTGAACAACTGGAGGTGCAACACAGTGAGAATTAGTCCACTGGGCAACTGGAGGTGTTATCCAAACACCTCATCAGTGAGATTAAACTAAAAAAGTGGTTCAAACACATTAAAATGGAGCTAACTGATCATCCAAAGAAAGCCTAAGTTTTATTATTGGGGGTTAAGTTGCCATCTTACAACTAAAGCTTCTCCTAATGTAGAGATAAGAGAAGAAACACCACAAACATAGTTCAAAAGATATTTTACTTACACAAAATAATCTTCCTAACACAAAGCATAAAGTTAGAAGATATATTTTTACATGCAAAAAAAACCTAAATAAAGTAAAATTCAAATTATAGTGCGTTACCATCCATATCATCTTTTAATGTGATGTTCAGTTGTTTAAATTCCCATTCCTATTTTCCTTTACAACCATAAATTTAGTCATGAATTTCTTGAGGGCTAAGATCTATTTCCATTTATATTCCTATTGTTCACAGGTATCTTATCACATTTTTAGAATTATGGTATTAAAAATAATTTTGAGACCATACTTTTGAGTTGAGAACACTTTCTTGGTATTACTTTATTATATATATCATTGACTCTTGATACAGTTCAGATGTCTAAAGATAATAATCTCATGGCATTTCTATGTCTAAAGTGGAATATACCTCATAAAGAATTGTGCATTTGAATTGACGTTGATATCTTGGGAATTATTTGTATTCATCGTCTAAATGAGAGATATTTATTAAGAAAATGTTGTTGATTCATACTAAGGGAAAAGTGTCTAATTGAATGAAGTTTACATGTGGCATAAAACACATGATTTATAGAGGATCATCACAATTCTTGTAAACTTTAGGATTTTTGTTTGCTTTTATTATGAATCATGTTCAAGATGTGGACTTGATAGAACTCTGCGACCAGAAAGTTTATTCTTTTTCTAACAATGAATAGGAAAAAAAACTACTTTATTTTATTTTAGTGTCTTAAAAAACGTCTCTAGTGGATTGGTTCAAATTTAACATTGATAGATCATCTATAAGTGATCTTAGAAGAGCGGACTTTGGAGCTCTCATTAAGAATTATTTTGGTGGGTGGATAATTGGAGCTTATCAACATATTCAAAAAGTCACTAGTGTTGAGGTAGTATGGGCATTGAGAGATGGGCTTTCAATGGCTAGGGATATGGACATTACTACTCTTGAAGTAGTAGTGGACATTACTACCATTATTCAATTTATGTCTATTGATA
Organism: Gossypium hirsutum; assembly: GCF_007990345.1. Taxonomy (NCBI): domain Eukaryota; kingdom Viridiplantae; phylum Streptophyta; class Magnoliopsida; order Malvales; family Malvaceae; genus Gossypium; species Gossypium hirsutum. The sequence continues at coordinate 49,347,483 of NC_053428.1, read as the reverse complement.
AAGTTTATTTATTTATCCCCTTTGATTGATGAGTGCAGGATACTCATCCACAATATGACATTTAGGTCACAAAAGCATGTATTTCAAGAAGGCAACAAGTGTACAAATGTTTTAGTCTGATTTGAGAGTAACTTTAACCCAATTCATCTATTATATCAATTTGAAATTTATTTTAATTATGCAGAACTCTTTCTAGTTGTTTAAATTCTCTATTAACTAGTATCATGTATCTAATAATACTTTAATTTTGATTTAATGATATTTAATTTCTTTATTGAGAAAAAACGCAAAGACTTTATACTTGATTTTAAGAATTTGGATTTGAATAGGTTATAGTAGATGAAGTTTGAATTGATTCAAATATGAAATTAGATACCAAAATAAATCAAATTTTAAATATGGAATTAAAGGATTAAATAAAGAAAACAAAGAGAGAAAATGAGTGGCCAAAATTAGAGAATTGGTAAATAAAATTAAGGATTAAAGAAATAAATCAAGTAGGAAATTGAAGGATATAAATTGTTGTCTTTCCAACCTTCCAACCAACGGTGTAATTAGGAAACTCGAACTTGGACGACACCTGCCAACCGCCTAGATCATAGAACTATAATTAAAAAAAACCCTTAAAATAATTGTTTTTAAAAAATAAAACATGAGAAGTAGACAAATAATTAGGGATGAGCATGTCCGATATTTACAAATTCTATAAAATATAAAGTTACAAATTTGCTTTGAAATTCAAATTTGTTTATTATCTACTTTAAATTTGATTAATTATTATTTGAATTGAAATTAATTAAATTATTCGTTGTATATACAAATCCATTAAAAATTCACATTTAGTAGGTCTAAAAACATCTTTACAATAAAATAAATTTTGAAAAAAATAAACGCGAATATCCTAATTAACAAAAGTAACATGGATTCAAATATGGGATATCTAGAGATTACTATTTACATCCTTGAATAATAATTAAAATATAAAAAAATTTATCTAAATCAGAAAAAAATAAGTCAAATATTTGCAAATTTTGAATTTTCATCATTTCCATGCTATAAATAATGGATATAATTTTATTTGCAATATCCTCAGTAATATTACCTTAATAAATTTATATTGCTTATTTTAGAGTTTGGTGGTTGTGCACTTTCCTTACTGAATCAGTATAGAGGTAGATATAAATACAATGGAAGTACAACAAATTAATGTAATTGAAAGTTTAGGAATTTGCCTTACTTCCGAATGTCGCAGTCTTCAAACCTTCCAAAACCTTCAGCCAACAGCCTTATCATCGCAAAACCTTGGCTAACTCCGTTATAGCTGCTTCAGCCATTTCTAACAATTTACCAATCGCAGCGGTTGTCGAGTCATTTCAACAATGCTATGATCTAAGAACAATCAATCGGTCTGTAAATCTGAAAAAAAAAAAACCTCATTTTGAAGGTGTGATCTCTGGAAAAAACTGATTTGATGATCGGAGATTTTATCATGCAGAATTGAAGACTACGGTTTGTCCAAGTACGAAGGTCACCAGTGTAAGTTCAAGGAAAAATATTGTGTTGATAAGTCCGCGATCAACCGTCCATCCAAATATAGTAATGCCCCCAGGGTTGGCTTGCAAATACATCACTGCATCACACAAAGAGCCACTTGCATCAATATACCCAAGCATTAAACACCAAAAGCAATGATTAGAAAACCAAACTGAATCAATTGGTCAAACCGATTGAGCCAGATATCAACTTATGTCCGGTTCAATATAATAAATCAACTAGGTTAAATCTTGAATCGGTTTAGATGTCACCTTTTAAAGATGAATACACAAAACAACTAGGTTACTTCATGGGTTAATAAGAATTTTTTTTAATCTCTAAATTAATGGAAAAAGTTGTATGGATGCTATCTTCAAGGTCGCAGTCCTAAAAGAGAAACAAGCTAGATTTTTTATTCTCAATGCTGCTCTAGGCTATTCAACAATGACCCTACGATCAAAGCATTTATGTCAACCAACGAGAAAGATCAATAAAAAAAAAGGACAAGATAACCAACCAAAAAAAAAGGGTTTTATAGTTGAAAGAACAGGTTTTTTTACTGTGCCTAGTGATACACTATAGGTGATCTAGTTGTCATTTCAAAAGTATGAACATGCTTGTAAACTAAATATCTCCAGCCCTCTTCTTCAAGCAACTATGTTGAAAAATGCTATAAATTATAGATGCAAAGCAAGTATATATCCATTTACTAGGTCAAATTTGATGTTATTCAAGTTCGGGTGTATATGTCTAATGTGGGTATGTGTCCAAGACAGTTATGTTCAAAACTTCAAAATTTTAGAACTTTTTTATCAAGAGGATCCTCGAAAGGTAATATTCTATTTCTAATTATGTGTCAGATACAGGTGTCTAACATGGGTGCTTTTGGAAAAATGAAGAGTTGGAGCAACATTGGTCAAAAGGATGAAGTAAGAATATCTGGGACAATAAGAAAAATAGAACAAAATAAAGTTGATATAAACCATCCATATTCTATTGATTAATATTGGATGGAGTATAGGATCTAGAAGCTGCAATTAAACATATCTTAGAGATTTTATGAGCACCCTTAATAGCTACATAATTCTGCATGATCCAAACAATATTTTAGTTATGTCTAGGAGAGTCGTATTATACCTTCATATCATCACAAAGTATGCCGTTAAAAACAGTCCAGCAAGTATGGCCTATGTTACTTGGACTCAAGTTGTTAGACATGGGTGTATATCTGAAACAAGTATGTTCAGCATTTTCCAAGATTTTCACATATTTGGAAAGTACTTGAAGGATCATGTCTTATACCCGAGTTTATATATCCAGACACAAGTGTCAAACAAGGATACTTCAGAAAAATTAATAGGTGGAGCAACATAGAGTGCAGCCACTGGTGTGTGTTTTAATCGAGGTTATTTATGATGCTAGTAGAGGGTTCACATTTTGGCTTGATTAAAAGTAAGGTCCTAAATCTTTGCATGAGAAATAAACAGAATTAGCCATAGAAACAAGATAAATTGCTTACCAAAAGCTTGTCTTCTGTGATATGAAGACATATAAGAAGCCAACTGTGTGGTTGTAGGCATGGTAATGTAATCCATCGAATCCAGATCACTTTCCGAAAAAGTAATATCTAGCAAGTTTGATTGACTTAAAGGTTCCATGCTTCCTAAACTGTTTGAATGTCTCAGGCAAGCATCAGTAGATGTACATGTCGCCAATGCATGCCATCTACATGCAAAAGATGCAATTCCTTGAGCTCTATGAGAAATTCTGGTGGCTGCATGCAAGCAAAGAATGATCCCAACTACCTGAACAATCGCGGAGATCTAGAGAAAGGCAAGAAAAAGAACAGACAAATGATGCAATTAAATGAAAGCATTAAATGGTTAAACTCTGAAGAAAATATGCCAAGAAATTAAGAAAATTTCTGGAAAGTTAACATTTAAATTAGCAACTTCTGTTTTTTCATTCAGGAGATAAGTAAAGGTTATGGACTGAACAATTGAACTACAGAGAAATAAGTATTCACAACTTACTGCAAAATCACCACCATTGCTCAAGTTAATCATTCCACTATAAACTGTTGTCTGGAAAAGAGTCACAACTTGGCTAACCGTGACAACCAAGAACTGTAAAAGAAGAAAAATCCGGAACCTATGGCTTATCTTGGAGAGATGATACCGCAGTCGAATGTGCTCCTCTATAAATACCATAACATCAGATTCCCTTTCCAAGAGTTTCGCATAATCATCAAAGTGAATGAATTGCAAGTTGCAGAGTAAATGAAACAAGATGCTGGCGGATAGGCTAATCGTACTAACATAAGTCCAGGACAAAGTCAAAGGTACTGAAATAGCAACAGATATCCACCGTGAATCGTGTTGCACATATAAAATTCGAATAACCTCACGCACAGTCTTCAAAATAAAGCATGGAAGCAACCACCATATCAGCAGGCGCATAGAAGCCTGTACAAAAGTAAACCCAGATCAAGAAACAGTGATATACAAAGGAAAGTTTTTCAAGTGCATCGTAGTTTCATTATTATTACCAATATGGCTGATGCTAAAACTACTAGAAAATTCAGACTGTGCTGCTTCAACTGTTCATTCTGACGGAAATACCTGTATTCAACACATTTCGACATATATATAGGGATAGGACCCCAAGAACCCACCAAATACATGAAAAACTGAACTCAAACTCATCCAAATCCGAATAACATAGTATTCAAATTTCTTGTTTTGTTGAATAACATAGGATTCATTATTATTACCAATATGGCTGGTGCTAAAACTACTAGAAAATTCAGACTGTGCTGCTTCAACTGTTCATTCTGACTGAAATAACTGTATTCAACACATTTCGACATATATATACGGATAGGCAAGAACCTACCAAATATATGAAAAACTGAACACAGACTCACCCAAATCCGAAGAACATAGGATTCAGATTTCTTATTTTGTTGAATGATCTAATTAAACCGAAATGTTATTACTAAAATACTTAGTAATTTCCAAATCTATAAAACAAGCAAAAGTCGAAGTCAGTGATCATTGGCTAGGATTAATCTTTCTATTTTAGTAACAGTGACCAATCCAGCAACATGAATCCAATATTTAACATTAAATTATAAACCAAAGATCAGAACATTGAATGCGTTAATCATATGATAAGGCAAGGTATAAATACTAACTAATCGATTTTAACACCACAAGTTTTCGAAGAAACGAGAGAAGCTTTACCGCAATCTGCTTAACATAGAGATCGGTAAAGCGAACCATTTGACCACCGTATCGATCAACGAACAGAAACCTACGGATGCCGTACTTTCGGAGATTAAACGAAATGCAAAACAAAGAAACGGCCGCCAAACAAGCCTGAGAAGCCACGATACCGACCTCGAAATTCTTAATCTGGTACATCTCACAACCGTCGCAATCAGAAAGTTCCAGCGCTAAAACCGGGACCAAAACCCCGACCACCGTGAACGCCGCCCAAGATAAAGAAAAACTCAGCAAAGACGACTGGTTGAAACCAAGGCAGGTCAAAAACCTCTCCAAATATTCCAACGAATCATCGAGACGGTTACTCGTTCGGATCTCTTGCTGCCGCTGGTGGAGGCCTCCAACGGCGTCGTTTTGAAGGTTTGAACTGAGCAAAGGGATTTGCGCGGGAGGCGGTTGCTCTTCATCTGATCGTAACTGAGTATTATCACCCATAAAAAGAAATGGAAAAAGATTTTCAAAAATTTCACTCAATCAGCTCTAAATTTTTAAAAAAATAATAGAAATATATTTCGCTGTTTCTTAAGATCGTTGATAGAAAAAAAAGCAGTGAAGGACGAATTTTTGGAGTGTGTCGGAGGTTATCCCTTGATGGTTGAAATTTTTTTAAAATTTTTTTTAATTATATGGTGAGGAGGGTAATTATTGAGCGAAGTCGTTTTTATTGAAATTTAATAACGGTTAGCTTATGATCATGTGATTTCAGCCGTAGATATACTGAGATCTCTGGCCAATTAGCGTGTGATTATGATCAAGATCTTTGTGGTGAGTTATTGCTGATAATCAAGGCGTCAGATTAGTGGAAGTGGGACCGGACTTTATTACTTGGAATTTGTACTCTCTTATTTTCATGAAAGCAAGTAAAGAGACATCCAGTGCAAATTGTATTTTAAAATGTATTTGATAGAAAATATATTAATATGTTTAAAATGTATAAATATGATAATTTTTTTTAATTCAACAGACTGACATTTTGCTAAGCACATTAAATAATAATTTGACACTGAATCCCTCTAGCCTAGGTGCTTCTGCCCTTTTATTATAATTTGGCTTTTTTTTTAACTTCTTTTCAATAATATAAATTTTTTTTGAAAAGAATTAAGATAATTTATGAACAAAAAGAAGATTAGGTAGATAAAAATACTCAAATAAATAAATAAACATTACCACATTGAATATAAGCAAATTTATTAAGAAATTTCGTTCAAAAAAAATATTAAAATTTTGTTGAAATTATTACGAAGGAGGGTTGGAGTTTCCCGCCATAATTAAATGCAAGGTTTTTTTAAAGGTAAGAAACCGAACAGAATGCAAGTTTTAAAGGAGAATAATATAGTTAAAGTAGGTACTTGGCGGATTAAAGTGTATTACTGGAAATAAATTAATTTGTTTAATTAAAATTTTGAGTTTAAATTGTTTTGTTTCATTTTTTAAAAATAATTCGAAAAAAGACATTATATTTTATATTTGTTGGGACCAAAGCCAGGTTCGCGTAGGAGAAGAAAAAGACAAGCAGAAACATATAGACTAACCATTGCTATTATGTTTGATATATAATTAGGGATAATGATAAATTTAATATTTAATGTAAAAGTTAATTTTATACCGTTTCATATTTTAATTATCTCCTTTTGTTTTTAACTCTCGCAATGCTTTTGTTCTTTAAATTAATTTTTCATTTTAAGCATAATTTTGTAAGAGTCATATACTCATTATATTGTATCGTTTCTTATTTCTTCCACTCAATTCTTTTGAAACAACCGAGGTACCTCTACCTAATCCCTCTATATTCATGTTTTGGTGTCTATTTCATAATGCAATAAGAGACTAAAGATATGGAAATGTTCAAGTTTTAATTAAATTTTCGGCTCAAGGTTTTAATATTGTCGAAAGGCTCATCAAGGAAGAGTAAATATGATCAAATATGGGAAGTAGGGATACACAGCATAAGAGTAAGTTATTTAATTTCTAGTTATTTAGATAATGGTTTAGGTAATCCCTAACATTCTACAATATACAATCTCTTTCATGTTTTTAGTTAAACCAATGAATAATGATTAATTCAACCATCATGTATGTTAGAATTAAGTGACCCAAATTCTTATTTAAATAAAATACGATAGAAAATAAAATAAAAGTAAAATCCATATAGAACTAGACTTCTTTTATTTTATTTTAGAATAAGGTTTTTTAAACCTTATTAAACTCCATCTATTTTATATTTATTAGGATAAGGTGTTTCAATCCTATTAGAATATGGCTTTACAAGCCTATAAACAGACATAGTCTATTCATCTTGTATTGATTCAAATTTTTCGACATAGTGAATTTTCTTCTCCTCTGCCCATGGTTTTTTCCCGAAAGAGTTTCCACGTAAAATTTGTGTGTTCTTTATTTTATTTTATTTTATTTTATTTTTACAAATTGGTATCAGAACTTTCGGGTTGTTCATCTCAATCACAGTAATAACATCTTTGAAGTATGAAATTCCGCTGTTGGATCGCAACACCAGATTTGCATTGTAGCATATTAAGATGCAAGTAGTTCTTGCGCAGATGGATCTGGAGGATGCCCTGCTAGGGATAGATAAGATGCCTTCGACATTAATAGATGAAGAGAAGAAGCGTAAGGATCGAAAGGTATTAACACAATTACATCTGCATTTGTTAAACGAAATTTTGCAGGATGTGATGAAAGAGAAGACTGTCGCTGCATTATGGAAGAGGCTAGAACAAATATGTATGTCGAAAACTCTAACAAGCAAGTTGCATATGAAGCAGCGTCTTTATGCTCATTGTTTGGAGGAAGGTGGGTCTGTACACGAACACTTAACAGTGTTTAAAGAAATTCTCTCAAACTTGGAGGCCATAGAGGTTCAGTATGATAAGGAAGATCTAGGGTTGATTCTACTTTGTTCGTTGCCCCCGTCTTATTCAACCTTTATAGACAAGATTTTATATAGTCGCGAGTCTCTCACAGTTGATGAGGTTTATGATTCTTTAACCTCGTATGATAAGATAAAACATCTTGTGGTTAAACCCGACTCTCAGGGAGAGGGTCTCATTGTTCGTGGGAGACAAGATCGGAATACTGATGATGATCGTGGTAGGACACAGGAACGGAATCCTCGTGGTAAATCTAAGGGTAGATCGAAGTCTTCAAATAGAGGTAAAACTTGTAACTTCTGCAAGAAGAAAGGGCACATTAAATCTGAGTGCTATAAGCTACAAAATAAGATTAAAAGGGAGGCTGCGAATCAAAAGGGAAAACAACCAAAAAATTCCGGTGAAGCTGATATTGTAGAAGACTACAGTGGTGGTGAACTTCTAGTTGCTTCTGTTAATGATTCTAAAGTAAGTGAGGAATGGATACTTGATTCAGGTTGCACCTTCCACATGAGTCCCAATCGGGATTGGTTTACAACTTACGAAACAGTATCTGAAGGTGTTGTTTTAATGGGAAATAATGCTTCGTGTAAAATCGCAGGTATTGGAACAATTAAAGTTAAGATGTTTGATGGAGTTGTCAGAACACTTAGTGGCGTACGGCATGTTCCAGAATTGAAAAGAAATTTAATTTTGTTGAGTACTCTTGATTCAAAAGGGTACAGATACACAACTGAAAGTGGGGTTTTAAAGATTTCCAAAGGGTCCCTTGTTGTGATGAAAGGGCAAAGAAAAATTGCCAAGTTATATGTTTTGCAGGGTTCTACTGTTACTGGTGATGCAGCTGTCACTTCCTCTTTCTTGTCAAATGATGATATTACTAAACTTTGGCATATGCGCCTAGGACATATGAGTGAGAATGGCATGGCAGAATTGAGCAAAAGAGGACTTCTTGATGGGCAAGGAATTTGCAAACTAAATTTCTATGAGCACTGTGTTTTTGGGAAGCAAAAGAGAGTTCGATTCACTAGAGGAATCTATAACACGAAGGGAATGTTGGAGTATATTCATTCTGATCTGTGGGGGCCATCCAGAGTGCCTTCGAGAGGTGGAGCTAATTATATGCTAACCTTTATTGATGATTTTTTCCAGAAAAGTTTGGGCATTCTTCCTGAAGTAGAAAAGCGATATGTTTTCCGCATTTAAGTCTTGGAAAATTATGATTGAAAAACAGACGGGAAAACAGATAAAATACCTCCGTACAGACAATGACTTAGAGTTATGTTCTGATGAGTTTAATAGATTGTGCAAGTCAGAAGGGATCATGAGACACTTGACAGTTCATCATACTCCACAGCAAAACGGTGTTACAGAACGAATGAACAGAACGATCATGGAGAAGGTTCGATGTATGTTGTCAAATGCCAACTTACCAAAGTCATTTTGGGCAGAAGCAACCTCTACTGCATGTTTTTTATCAACCGATCTCCATCCGTTGCCATTGAGAAAAAGACTCCACAAGAGGTATGGTCTGGTAATCCTGCTAATTATTCTGATTTAAAGATTTTTGGGTATCCTGCGTATGCTCATGTTAATAATGAAAAATTGGAACCGAGATCCATTAAATGCGTTTTTCTTGGTTATAAAGATAGTGTAAAAGGGTATAAGTTATGGTGTCCTGAAAATAGAAAAGTTGTGATTAGCAAAGATGTTGTTTTTGATGAAACTGCTATACTACCTAACTTATCTCTTAAAGACTCTTCCAATAAAGAAAACTAAAAGCAGGTGGGGTACCAGATTAATACAGAGTCAACTCCTCAAGCCATAACAAAAATTGAGAATAAAGTTGCTTCTTCACCACAATACTCTATCGCCAAAAATAGAATTAGAAAAGAAATTAAACCTCCAAAGAAGTATGTCGAAGCTGATTTAGTTGCTTATGCTTTAAATGTGGCTGAAGATATAGATGCGAATCAAGAGCCATCTAATTATTCTAAGGCGGTTAGCTGTGAAGACTCAGAAAAGTGGATGTTTGCTATGTAAGAAGAGATGGAATCACTCCACAAAAACAGAACATGAAACTTCCTAAAGGTAAAAAGGTTGCTCGTTGTAAATGGGTGTTCAAAAAGAAAGAAGGGACTCTAGGAGTTGAAGAACCCAAATATAAAGCAAGGCTTATTGCAAAGGGTTATAGTCAAATTCCAGGAGTGGACTTCACAGATGTGTTCTCTCCAGTTGTTAAGCATAGTTTGATTCGAGCTTTGCTTGGTATTGTGGCCATGCATGATTTGGAGCTTGAGCAGTTAGATGTAAAAACTGCATTTCTGCATGGAGAACTTGAGGAGGATATTTACATGCAACAACCAGAGGGTTTTATAGTCTCAGAAAAAGCGTACTATGTTTGCTTGCTGAAAAAGTCCCTTTACGGTTTGAAACAGTCACCAAGACAGTGGTACAAAAGGTTTGATTCCTTTATGACTTCTCATGATTTCAAAAGAAGTAGTTTAGACAGTTGTATTTACTTTAAGAAAAACAGTGATGGTTCTTTTGTGTATCTACTTCTTTATGTTGATGACATGTTGATAGCAGCAAAAGATAAATGAGAGATAAGAAAGGTCAAAGCCCAACTAAGTAAAGAATTTGAGATGAAAGATTTAGGACCAGCAAAGAAGATACTTAGTATGGAGATTCTCAGAGATAGAAAAGTAAGTAAATTATACCTAAGTCAGAAGGGGTACATTGAGAAAGTTCTTTGTAGGTTCAATATGCAGAGTGCTAAGCCTATTAGTACTCCTTTAGCAGCCCATTTTAGACTTTCATCGGCTTTTGTCTCCACAATCAAATGATGAGATTAAGTACATGTCACATGTTCCATACTCTAGTGCAGTGGGATCTCTCATGTATGCTATGGTTTGCTCACGTCCAGATTTATTATATGCAGTCAGTACAGTTAGCAGATACATGGCAAATCTCGGTAAAGAACATTGGAAAGCAGTTCAGTGGATTTTAAAATACTTACGAGGCACTACTGATGTTTGCTTATAGTTTGGAAGAACTAAAGATGGAGTCATAGGGTATGTTGATGCTGATTTTGCTGGAGACCTTGATAGAAAAAGATCTCTCACAGGTTACTTCTTTACAATCGGAGGTTGTACAATTAGTTGGAAAGCCACTTTGCAAACTACAGTCGCTTTGTCTACCATTAAAGCTGAGTACATGACAATTACTGAGGCTTGTAAAGAAGCTATTTGGTTGAAAGGACTATTTAGTGAACTCAATGAAGACCTTCAAATCAGTACAATATTTTGTGACAATCAGAGTGCCATCTTCCTTACAAAAGATCAAATGTTTCATGAGAGAACAAAACATATTGATGATCGGTATCATTTTGTTCGTGATATTATTGCTCGTGGTGATATTGTTGTGAGCAAAATTAGTACTCATGAAAATCCTGTAGATATGATGACTAAGTCACTTCCTATAACCAAGTTTGAGCATTGCTTAGACTTGGTTGGTGTTTATTGTTGAAGTTAAACCCTTAAGGGGTTTTGTGGAAGAGGTGGAGAACTTGTTCGCGATGAAGAACTTGTTCATTGAGAATTTGTGTCAAGCTGGTGATTGTTAGAATTAAGTGACCCAAATTATTATTTAAATAAAATACGATGGAAAATAAAATAAAAGTAAAATCCATATAGAACTAGACTTCTTTTATTTTATTTTAGAACAAGGTTTTTTAAACCTTATTAAACTCCATCTATTTTATATTTATTAGGATAAGGTGTTTCAATCCTACTAGAATATGGCTTTACAAGCCTATAAATAGACATAGTCTATTCCTCTTGTATTGATTCAAATTTTTTGACATAGTGAATTTTCTTCTCCTCTGCCAATGGTTTTTTCCCGAAAGGGTTTTCACGTAAAATTTGTGTGTTCTTTATTTTATTTTATTTTGTTTTTACAATGTATCTACAAATATCTATAATGTTTATTTATCCCATGACACACAATCAAACATTTTTACATAGGTACCTCTAGTCTATTATGCAATTTAACTAAGTAAACTAATTAATCTACCTTAAAACTAAGTAAATCATCTCATATCAATCAAAAAGTGCATGCTTGACAAAAATCAACTATTATTCTCAACCAATATTGTTAGCATTAAAATACTCCAGGCACCATGCAATTCAAACAAAAATAATCTTTTTGGTATATATCATAAAATAAATAACAAAGAAAACACACAAACATAACCCTATGTAATCCCCCTACTTTAGAGCATACATTGTCCTTAATGTAAAAACATGAAGTGTAAACAAGGAAACTTCCCTAAAAAAGGTCGCATCCTTGTTGCCAACTGTCATTGGGATCCTATATGCTCCAAGCATGAGGAAAAGTACCTAACAAAAAGAAAAACTACGACCAAATAGCATGAAACATAATAATGTAAAAGTAAAACAACAAAAAAAAAGAAAAAAGAAGTGTTGACAATAGATAACAAAACATTAAAATAAATAGTTTCAGACGAAACCTAGCACTTCAGTGTTCGTCGTGACACCATATGATATAAGCGTTACACTAAAATAGTTTTTCGCGATGCCAAACCTTACCTCGTCACAATGTAGCATATTAAATTGATTGTCGTGACATCGGGTTGTAAAGTCGCGACATTGAGCCTAGTTTTCGACTTTTTCAATTTTTCGATTCCATCACCCCATTATATCAATACTTGCTGTGAAAAACTTTAGAAATAATTAGTGTTAACACTAAAAATAAAATAAGCAAACAAGAAAAATTAAAAAACAAAAATTAAAAAAAAGTAAAGAAAATCATAGAAGTCCTTTAAAAACTGGGACAACCCGTATTACCATTGTAGAAGAACTTCCAGCCGATTCTCGACACTTTGATCCTTTGTTTATTCTTCCATCAATTAATTTGAACCAGCATCTTCGATTGATTCCACCAATAATGCCTTATCTTAGACCGACACGACATCCACATTACGAGTCACTTGATGCTAAATTCGAGCCAACCCCATTTTAGCTTTCAAGATATTATTACTTTGTGCATCCTCACCCCAATATCATGTGTGGCTCTGGTTCAAACTTTGTCTCCATCATCGAATGAGAACGAAAAGAACTCATTGACTCCTTCGGTTAGCACCTTCCCTACTATGGCCAAAAAGTGTACAAGCTCTATTACACATTCAATTAGACACAATTTAAGCTCATTGTCACCAGTTAGTTCTACATCTACGCCTATTCCTATGTAAATTAGATTGGAGACTCCTTCTTCTATGTTCAAATCCTCATCATGGTCTCTGATTCTAATCACTTGTTGAACTTTATAGTTTAACTCGACTTGGTTAACGAAAATACAATGGTCCTCATCATTAGAGTTAGTAACATCATGCACGGCCTCTTCTGTTAGAGTATTTACTTCATATTGTTTCTGGTAAAATTCATTCATTTGAGTCGCTATGTCTTCTAGGATGGATAACTAGTTTAGTTGGGCCACCATATGGGACATGTGGCTTTTAACAAATGACAACATCATCCTAAACTAAGCTAGATCATCCTTCAATGCACTCATATAAACATCGGATGACAAGTCATCCTTGTAACACCCCTTTACTCGAGTCCGAGGCCAGGACTGGGCACGAGGCATTACCATATTTAACCACATGTATACAATCATTTCTGAGTTACCAAGGCTCGATCAAATTTAAAATTTTTTCTAACCTTGCTTAAAACTCCTTAATGTGGGCCTACAAGGCCTTAAACTCTCATTGGAAATTATTCAGAACTAACTCAGGTCCTTAAACTAACTTAATAAAAATAACCCTTGAAACAGGGCACACGCTCGTGTGGAAGGGTAACACGCCCGTGTATTCATTATAACATGGCCGTGTTGATGGCCATATAACTCACATAGCCTAAGCCTTTAGAGACACGCTCATATCCCACGCCCGTGTGAATTAAATTCTAAATTCAAACCTATAGGGGTTTTCACACGGCCTGACACACGCCTGTATCTATGGCCCATGTCCCTCACACGGACATGACACGCCCGTGTCCTAGCCCTTGTCTACAAACCTTGACATTCTGTTTCTGACGTCAAAAATCCTTAAGGGTCATACGGCCAAGGCACACGCCTGTGTGCTAGGCTGTGTCCTTCACACGGCTGAGACACACAGCCATGTCTCTGTCCGTGTGTTTACTATCATGCATACTGACTTGAAATTTTTACGTGCATGGGGACACACGGCTGGACAACACACCCATGGGGCTGACACACGGCCTAGACATACGCCCGTGTGTCTACTCGTGTGGACAACATAGGGCTATTTACCAAGCCCTTTACCACACTGAAACACAAAATAACAATATCCATCATGCTAAAGATCATCATAATATGATTCCTCAATCCAACAACCACATATAAGGCCTTTACACATTTCATATTTATTAAAACAACCAACAAATTACCCATTCATGAAATAACATCTTGCATTCGTATAACAACTTTCAACTTTAGCCATTTTCATGGCCTTATACAAAATGAATCAAAATGCTAAAGTAAGCCAACACATTTGGCCAATTAACAATGACACAAAATTCCAAAGTCAAGGTCCTATACATGCCATAATCAAAATAAATAGATCTAACTATACCAAGTGCTTCAATTGATTGTGTGATCGATGCCTCCGACAACCGTTGATCTACGAGCTAATTATGCGGCACTATAAGAAAATAGAAAGAAATAGGATAAGCATAAAACTTAGTAAGTTGCATGCAATAAATATAACAACAACTTTACCATTTATTATCATGCTCATAGTACTTAAGTAGGCATAAGCACAACTTACTCATCACTAGCCAATACATGAATGTAACGCCCCGAGCCCGAGACCGTTGCCGGAGTCGAACACGAAGTGTTAACAGACTTATTTCATTGTAAAACACAGTTCATTTAAAATTTCCAGACAAACTAGCGAACTGCGTCACTGTCACCTTAAAAATCATATCTCAAGTTCCAAAACTCGAAAACAAGTTCCGTAAATTTTTCCTGAAACTAGACTCATATTTCCATCTACAAATTTTTTTCTAGAATTTTTGGTCCGGCCAATTAGTACAGTTTATTAGTTAAAGTCTCCCCTGTTACAGGGTTCGACTACTCTGACCTTCATGCATTACGACTTAGATATCTTCCTGTACAAGGCTTCAATACTTATGCCGTTTGTTTCTAAAGAAACTAGACTCGAAAAGGAATCTGTACATATAGGGCATGACTTATAATTATCTCTGGTTAATTTATAGTGAATTTCCAAAGTCAGAACAGGGGATCCAGAAATCGCTCTGGCCCTGTTTCACGAAAACTTAAACATCTCATAAACTACGGCTCATATGATCGTTTCGTTACTTTCATATGAAAATAGGTTCATCAAGGTTCGATTACATAATTTATTCCTTATTTAATTATATTCCTACTATTTTTAGTTATTTTTCACATTCACATCACTGCTGCTGTCGGTATATGTTTTTAAGGTAGACTTTACCTATTTCATAATTTCCATGATTTAACTAGCCCTTTAACATACATAGCACAAAAATATGATCGTGATTAACCATTCCAATGGCTAATCATTGCCAAGCCTTTCCACACCTCTCAATAACCATATATATACAAAATGATTATAACGCTATGCTCAAAATATATAAGCCATTTTCGCATGGCTATCCAAATATATACAATACCAAAGTACTTGACTAACAACAAAAGGGTAGTCCTATACATGCTATTTTCAGAGTTCATCTAAATGAGTACCAAAAGGGCTTTGATAGTGTGGATGACTTCGACTTTGACACTCCCGAGTCCGATAGCCGACGAACCAAAATCTATAAAACAAAGAATCAAAGAAACGGAATAAACATTTAATGCTTAGTAAGTTTTGAGTAATGAAATCATGCACAACTGAAGTATAGCATTCATACGACTAAACGAATAATTTCATATACACATATTCTCACAATCATACCTACTTCACATTTCCAACCCTTATATTCATACATAAGGAATCAACTTGACTGAAAGCCGGAAGCTTGTTAATCGATTGAGCGAATACTATTTAGAAGGAATCAATTATTTCAATGCACATACAAAACATACCTCATCGTTGGGATTTTACGAGCGTATTAATTGAAATTATTACAGCAAGATCGCTCATTCCCAAACCCAAGTATCTTCGGGATTTAGCCGGATATAACCACTCGCACAAGGCCTTCGGGTCTTAGCCCGGATATGGTCACTAGCATAAATGCCTTCGGGACTTAGCCCGGATATAGTCGCTAGCACAAATGCCTTCGGGTCTTAGCCCGGATATGGCAACTCGCACAAATGCCTTCGGATCTTAGTCCGGATATAGTCATTAGCATAAAAGCCTTCGGGACTTAGCCCGGATATCATTCGAATAACCATGCACATATATCAATAAATCATGACACATCCATATTTCATTTTCATTACCAAAGCTCAAACACAAGACACTTATCACACTTACTAATTTCGGCTCAATAGCCACATACAAAGAGCACGATTTTGATTGGCTTTATAACATGATCTCTAGACACATTCGGCTACCCGTCATAGGTATAAACTAATCACCTCAATATATAATTCAAGTAGAATCATTATATCACCGTTTATTTGTCATACCTATATGTCATGACCTAATCGAATCATAATCTAAGTTCCATTACTCGAAAACTTACCTCGGATGTTGTCGAACGATTTCAACGTCTATTTGATCACCTTTTCCTTTCCTTTGTCGGATTTAGTTCCCCTTTGCTCTTGAGCTTAATTTAACAAATAAATTGATTTAATCATTTTGAACATCAAGGAGAAATTCAAGGTACTTAGCCCATGTATATTAGGCATTAGAGTCATATATGTATGAAATCATGAATCAAATTCAACATATTAGCCAATATTCTCCTTTAGCCGATTTTCTAAGTCAAGATAAAGCCATCAATATGCTTACCTATAGCCGAACGTACAACATCAATCTATGTATTCATTCATGTGGCTGAATATGCATGTCTATGGTGAGGCCGATTGTATACTTAATACATTCTACAAATATGGTCACTTGTATTGACTAATTACCATTTTGTTTCAAGTTCAAAGCTCGGCTAAAACACATATATACACTAGAAATCAAATACTAACATTTGCACTTCACTTTAATAGCTAACTTAGCAACCCTTAATTTAACATATAATTGTTCATAACAAAATTAAAGCATCCTCTCCATTCCATCATTTCAAAACACATACATTACTCAATAATATTCAAAGTCACATTCGGCCTTAGCACACAACTTCTCTACTTCATCTAACATGAACAACAACTATATTTCTCTTCTACTTCATACCATGGCCGAATGCTTCATGAAGTTGCTAAGACCTACTTTTTTTCAAATTCTCACACACACTCACATCCAATCCTTTTTGTTGAGCACTCAAACTCTATCATCTTCATACCTCATCAACACAACATCAAACACCAACCAAGAAGACAACACCCATGGCCGAGTATCATCTCCCTCACATAGCAAAGATTTAAACCATGGGCTAGGTAGAACTCAAGTTAACAACTAAAAATATACATGAATCTCATGGAGCAACATCAAACATACCTTAGCCTAGTTACATGCCTGGCTGAACCTCTTCAACCTTTCTTCTTCCTTCCTCCTTAGAAGTTTCGGCCAAAGATGTTAAAGGATGAACATTTTTTTTTCTTTTCTTTGTTTTCATCACTCTTCATTCCCTTATTTTATTACTAACTCTTTTATTTTATTCTTTCCAACATGAAACATTAACACACCATGTTTATAATATACTATGACCCATAGCATGGCCGGCCACTAGCTCAAATTTTGGGTAATTTGACATGCAAACCCATCATTTCTATAACATGCATTAATAGGCCACTTTACATTTGCCTAGCACATTTCTAAATTTTCTCACATAAATCCTATTTACTAAAATTCACCTACAATTAACAAAATTCAAATATGAAATTTTCACACATGCATATATACATATAATAAGCATCAAATATGACAGTTAATTATTTTTATGACTCGGTTTTGTGGTCCCGAAACCACTTCCCGACTAGGGTCACATTAGGGTTGTCACATTTCACATAGCATATGTTGAGCTCACATCTCATACATTTCAAACAGGTACCTATACCACTCACAACATGGTCATACTTTTCTCATTTAACTTAAACTGTAACTCTTACCTTTGAACTATTTGAAATACTATCGGGTATTTACTAAGCCTCAAATACAGGGTATAATGCCGATGCCATATCCCAGACATGGTCTTACACTGACTCATTCATCAAGTCGATACCATGTCTCAGACATGGTCTTACACTGACACATCTCATAGCCAATGCATGTCCCAGGCATGTCTTACACTGGCTTATGTCACGAGGCCGATGCATGTCCCAAACATGTCTTACACTAGCTCTCGTCTCAATGCCGATGCCATGTCCCAGACATGGTCTTACACTGACTCTCATAATGTGTCCAATGCATGAATAACCGATTTATTTCCTAAGGTTCAACGGGAGTTCTACTATCTCAATATTCATCATACATTATTATTTCCACAACAAGCGATTTATGCCATATCAAATTGGACACATATAATAACCATGTAGTTGTATTATTTACATACAACTTACCTCGGTATGCAAAAATGTAGGCTATTCGTCTTGTTTCGTCCACTTGCTTTGCTTTTCCCCGTCTAGGCCCGAATTTTACAATTATTGATCTATGAGAATAGAGAGTGGCTGAAATTTTTCAAGCTCTCAAACCCTCCTATGACTGATATTTTTGGCACTAAAGGAGATGGGAAAGGGATGATATCATCCTTTGTTTTTCTTCTTTGTCAAACAAGCTACCAAACTCACCTAATTTGACTTTTTTGACCATTCTTGTCCCATGGCCGGCCTAGTACTCTTTTTAGGGTCTATTTGCCTTTAAATACCCCCAATTTAATTTCCATGGCAATTTAACACCCTTAGCTATCAATTTAAGACTTTTGAACTTTATGCGATTTAGTCCTTTTTCGCAATTAAGGTCACAAACGCTAAAATTACCTCGCCA
Source organism: Gossypium hirsutum (assembly GCF_007990345.1). NCBI lineage: Eukaryota > Viridiplantae > Streptophyta > Magnoliopsida > Malvales > Malvaceae > Gossypium > Gossypium hirsutum. The sequence goes on along the minus strand of NC_053428.1, from coordinate 49,328,596 downwards.
AATTTTTCATGCACTCATATAATAATGCCACAACACATAAAATAATATCAAAAATAATTTCTCTAACTTCGGGTCAATGGTCTTGAAACCACCGTTCCAACTAGCCCCAAAATCGGGCTGTTACAATCCTTATATCCTTCGTCATAACTCCATTAATTCGTCGAGGCTCTATTCGACTAACTCGATCTTTCTTCCTATACATACCAATCATCACACCACTTATATTCACCATAATCCATGATTAAGTTAAATTGTAAACAAGGTAAAAAAAACAAAATAGTAATAATAGTGAAAATATAAAAATAATTATATAAGACAATTAGAGACTATCTAGAACGCTCATCTTTCAACTAATATTATTTTACTGAACAACTAATTTAATAACAAGTTTACACTGTCGAAGTCTGTAACGCCCCCACGCCCGAAACTATCGCCGGAGTCGAGCTTGAAGGGTTACCGAACATAATTTATCAAATTAAGAACTTCAAATCGTTTGTTTCTACATTCACAGCTTTCTAACTACCCGCATCACAGTTACAAGAAAAATCATATCTCGAGTTACGAAACTCAAAATAAAGATCCGTAAATTTTCCATAAATCTAGACTCATATATCTATTTACTAATTTTTTATATAATTTTTGGTTAGGCCAATTAGTACAGTTTATTAGTTAAATTCTCCCCTGTTTCAGGGTTTGACAGCTTTGACATCTGTGTATTACGAATCAGATATCTCTCTATAAAGAATTTAAATGACTACGAGGTTTGTTTTTATTTAAACTAGACTCAATAAGGAATCTGTACATATACAGAAAAACTTCTAATTATTTTTTTAAAATTTATTATGAATTTTTAAAGTCAGAACAGGGGATCCAGAAATCACTCTGGCCCTGTTTCACAAAAGTTTAAATATCTCATAAAATATAATTTATATGCCTGTTTTGTTCAATCCATATGAAAATATACTCATTAAGCTTCAATTTCATAACTTACTCATTATTTAGTTCCATTTATACTGTTTTTAGTGATTTTTCAAATTCATGTCATTGCTGCAGCAATATTCTGTTTTAAGGCAAGTTTCATCTTTCCATGAATTTTTATGAACTAGATAACCTATTAAACTTCCATAATATCAAACATGATCTAAATTAGCCATCACCATGACTTATCAATATCAAACATTTTCTCAACCAAACATGACCTTATCATAAAATTATTTACACAAAATAAGTATATTGCTATACATGCCATACTTAAGTTTTTCAAGCCATTTACCTAGATGAAAGTCCTTTGGATAGTGTGATCGAACCTTCGACCCGTCCCGATTCCCGAGCTGGCTTGTTCAAAACTACAGTAAATAAAGAGGAGGGAGTAAGCATAAATGCTTAGTAAGTTCATATGTAAATAACAAGTAACATAACAATACAAATATACCAAACAACTTTAGCATGGTATCACCAAAACATATATCACATTTCTAAACATCATTCATCATCTTACCACCTTATCGTTGTTGTATCTAATTTCAACCCGAGGGTTAAGAACATACCTGTCCAAAGTGTCCATTTCACAACACTTACCAAAACGTCACTTGCATCTTAAGTGTACTTCCATTTCACTAGAAATTTCACTCGTTGAACACATCAGAATACAACTCGGATACACGGATAATTTGCACATAAGTGCCTCATATGTAATCAAGAAATCAAGTAACCCGCCCCTAAGTGAACTCGGACTCAACTCAACGAGCTCGGGCGTTCGCATCCATAAGTGAACTCGGACTCAACTCAACGAGTTCGGATGCCTAGTTACATTTCACGAACTCTGACTCAACTCAACGAGTTTGGACATTCGCATCCATAAGTGAACTCAGACTCAACTCAACGAGTTCGGATGCTCAACCATCCTAGTGACATGTCACTTGTATCCTAATCTATTCCTAAGGTTCAAACGGGCTTTTTTTCCTCGATCTCGCATCTTTGCCGTCTTCCACGAAATATCAGAACCGATACTCGCTGATAGTTCATACTTATCCAGTAATTCACATAATTACATATTATTCAACAATAACCACAAAGCATAATATTTCATGATAATAATCAGCATCATATCATATAAACAACATTAAATTGCTTAAAATGACAATTATGTTACTACATTTACACATGAACTTACCTTGGTACCAAAATATAAAGATTTTGCAATTTAGTCCACAATCTTTTCTTTTCCTCGATCGCGACTTGAATCTTGTTTCTCTTGATCTATAATGCCAAATTAATCTTATTTAATACATATATTCATCAAAACAGCATTTAATACGAACTTTGGAAAAATTACACTTTTGCCCCTAAACTTTTGCATAATTACACTTTTGCCCCTAGGCTCGGGAATTAAACTTTATTCCTTATTCTTATGTTTTATAACATGCTGATCACTTTTCCCTTCTATGGCAACATCAAATTCTCTCTCTAACATATACTTGTGACTATTAGGTATTTTTACCGATTAAGCCCTTTTACTCGTTTTCACTCAAAACCGAGTAGCACAAGTTGTCTAACATAATTTAAAACCTCATACTCTATCATAAAACATCAAAATACACAAATTTCACCTATGGGTATTTTTCCAAATATAAACCCTAGGTTGAATTATTGCTAACATAAGCTTAATCGAGCTACCGGGATTCCAAAAACGTAAAGAACATTAAAAACGGGGCTTGGAATCACTTACTATGGAGCTTGGAAGCTTGAAACAAACCCTAGCTATGGATAACCCTTGAAATTTCGGCCTAATGAAGAAGATGGACAAAAATTGGCTTTTAATTTTGTTTTTAATTCATTTTAATAACTAAATGACCAAAATACCCTTACTACTAAACTTTCCAAAAATTCCTTCCATGTCCTAATTTTGTCCATGAACTTAAAATTGGTCAAATTGCTATTTAAAACCTCTTCATTAATATTCCAAAACAATTTCATACTAAAAACTTCTAGAATGCAAGTTTTGCAGCTTATTCGATTTAGTCCCTACTTTCAATTTAAGCACTTTAGGCATAGAATTTCATCACGAAATTTTCACACAATCATGCAATCATATCATAATCATCAAAATAATTATAAAATAATTATTTCAATCTCAGATTTGTGGTCACGAAACCACTATTCCGATTAAGCCCTAATTCAGGATATTACAACTCTCCCCCCCCTTTTAAGGATTTTCATCCTCGAAAATCTTACCGGTAAATAGGTGTGGATATTGGTTTCTTATAGTTTCTTCAAGTTCCCATGTAGTCTCTTCTACCCCATGCTTTTGCCACAACACTTTCACAAGTGCAACACTTTTATTTCTTAGTTGTTTGACTTCTCGAGCTAAAATCTTAATCGGTTCTTCTTCATAAGTCATATCCGGTCGTAGTTTAACTTCTGTCGGTGAAATTATATATGAAGGATCCGAACGATACCGGCGTAACATAGATAAGTGAAACACATCATGAATCTTCTCTAATTCGAGTGGTAACGCTAGCCGATATGCTACCGGTCCAACTTTTTCAATTATTTCATACGGTCCAATAAAACGCGGACTTAACTTGCCCTTTCGTCCAAATCTAAGGACTTTCTTCCATGGAGACACTTTCAAAAATACCTTATCACCAACTTGAAACTCCATTTCTTTTCGTTTCAAATCTGCATAAGATTTCTGTCTATCTGAAGCAGCTTTCAAACAATCTCGAATCACTTTCACCTTTTCTTCGATTTCTTTTATTAAATCAACTCCATAAATCTGACTTTCCTTGAGTTCAGTCCAATACAATGGCGTCCGACATTTATGACCATATAATGCTTCATAAGGTGCCATCTTCAAACTTGTCTGATAACTATTATTATAAGCAAATTCTACCAATGGTAAGTACCTTTCCCAACTATCTTGAAATTCCAATACGCAACATCTGAGCATGTCTTCAAGAATCTGAATTACTCTCTCTGATTGTCCATCAGTTTGTGGATGAAAGGCAGTGCTGAAATTTAACTTTGTACCTAATGCCTCTTTCAACTTTTGCCAAAACCGTGAGGTAAACCTCAGATATCTATCCGAAATGATTGACAAAGGTATCCATGAAGTCTAACAATCTCTCGGATATACAATTCAGCCAACTTATTAAGAGAATAATCTGTACGTACCGGAATAAAATGAGCCGATTTAGTCAGTCTGTCAACTATTGCCCAGATGGCATTTTTCTTCCCTGGAGTTAACGGCAACCCTGATATAAAATCCATAGTAATCCGATCCCATTTCCATTCAGGAACCATAATAGGCTGAAGTAATCCCGAAGGTACCTGGTGTTCAGCTTTCACTTGTTGACAAACTAAGCACTTTGATACAAACTCGGAAATATCTCTTTTCATTCCACTCCACCAGTACATTTTCTTTAAGTCATTATACATATTCGTATTGCCCGGATGAACCGCCAAACAACTATTATGTGCTTCATGCAAAATCTTTTGAATCAACTCATCATTTTTCGGTACACAAATCCGATTTTTAAACATCAAACAACCATCAGAACCGATTATGAAATCTGATCCCATATCAGCTTCACACTGTTTTCTTTTGGCTAGCAAATCTTGATCATTTTTCTGAGCTTTAAAAATCTCTTGTAAAAACATCGGTCTTGCTCTTAACTCTGCTAGAATCGAACCGTCATTTGACATTTTCAACTAAGTGTTCATAACTCTCAAAGCAAACAACAACTTTCTACTTAAAGCATCGGCAACCACATTCGCTTTTCCCGGATGATAATCAATAACAAGCTCGTAATCTTTCAATAACTCTAACCATCTTCGCTGTCTCAAATTCAAGTCTTTTTGTGACATCAAGTATTTAAGACTTTTGTGATCGGTATATACTCGGCACTTTTCACCATACAAATAATGTCGCCAAATCTTCAAAGCAAACACCACTACAGCCAATTCCAAATCGTGAGTAGGATAATTCCTCTCATGAGGTTTTAACTGCCTCGAAGCATAAGCCACGTTCCTTCTTGCATGAGGACACACCCCAAACCATTTAGAAAAGCATCACTATACACCACAAATTCTTTACCTAATTCGGGTTGTATCAACACTGGTGCTTCAGTTAATAACTTTTTCAATTCTTCGAAACTCTGTTGGCATTCTTCCGTCCATTCAAATTTAACATCCTTTCGGAGTAGTCTAGTCATAGGAGCAGCAATTATAGAAAATTCATTTACGAACCGCCGATAATACCCAACTAGCCCCAAGAAACTCATAACTTCAGTTACATTTTTCGGTGGTTTCCAATCAACAATGGCTGAAATTTTACTAGGATCAACCCGTATACCATCACCTGAAACAATATGACCCAAAAATCTAACTTCCCGGAGCCAAAATTCACTTTTACTAAACTTAGCATACAGCTACTTATCTCTCAAAGTTTACAAAACTATCCTCAAATGCTCAGCATGCTCTGTCTCATCTTTTGAATAAATTAAAATATCATCTATAAACACCACAACAAATCTGTCCAGGTATGGCCGAAATATGCGATTCATTAAGTCAATAAACACAGCAGGAGCATTCGTCGACCCGAATGGCATAACTAAAAATTCATAATGACCGTACCTTGTTCTAAAAGCAGTTTTAGACACATCTGACTCTTTCACTCGCAGCTGATAATACCCAGATCTCAAGTCAATCTTTGAAAACCATGTCGCTCCTTTTAGCTGATCAAACAAATCATCAATTCTCGGTAATGGATACTTGTTTTTGATTGTCACCTTGTTTAACTGCCGATAATCAACACATAATCTCATAGAACCATCCTTCTTTTTCACAAATAACACGGGAACACCCCAAGGTGAAAAACTCGGTCTCACAAAGCCTTTATCAGTCAACTCTTGCAACTGCGACTTTAATTCTTTCAACTCTGTTGGTGCCATTCTATATGGAGCAATCGAGATCGGAGCTGTTCCCGGTATCAAATCTATACCAAATTTTACTTCCCTGACCGGAGGCAAACCCGGCAATTCTTCTGGAAATACGTCCGCAAATTCACACACAACTGGCACTGATTCAACTTTCTTTTCAACTTCTTTTGTATTAATTACATACGCCAAATAAGCTTCATAACCTTTTCTCAAATATCTCTGAGCCGACATCGAAGAAATCATACTAAATTTTGCCTCTGATTTGTCTGGTTCAACCCGCAAGATTTCACCACTTTCACATTTTAATTCTATAACCTTTTCTTTGCAATTTACTATAGCATCATGCAATGTCAACCAATCCATACCCAAAATAACATCAAATTCATCAAACGGCAACAACATCAAGTCGGCCGGAAAATAATGACCCCGAATCATTAAAGGGCATTTCTTGCTTACTTTATCAACTATCACGCATTTGCCTAGTGGATTCGACACTCTAATCATAAATTATGTGTTCTCAACAGGTATATTCATACTAGACACCAGTTTCATGCATACATATGAATGAGTAGAATCGGGATCAATCAAAGCAATAACATTAGTATCGTAAAGAGAAAATGTACCGGTGAGGAAGCATCTTCACGCGCTTTAATAGCATAAGTTCTAGCTGGAGCTCTTCCTTCAGATCTAACTGTTGCATCTCTGGCTACATTCTTACTGCTTGTTTCACTTCCAGCTTTTCTCGGATACCTTCCCCTCGAGTCTGCACCACTAGATTTTACATTCTGAAATTTTTCTTTCTCAGCTCTCTCTGGGCAGTCTCTAATAAAATGATCCGGAGAACCACATCAAAAACATTCATTTGCTTTGCACGGACCAAAATAATTTCTACCACACCGCTGGCACTCGGGTTTAACAAATCTCGTATTTCCCACACTAGCCGCAGAAGTAGTCTGAGATTTAGGACCCACATTCTGCTTCTTAAAATTTCCATATGATTGCCCAGCTGAAACTTGGGAACGAGGATTCATATTTCTTAACTTTTCGGGTTGCTGTGAAGGTGCATTACTCATTGGTCTTTGCTTCCAATTTTATGTTTCAGATTCTACCTTTTTCTTTTCCTTCAGTAGATCTTCAGCCTTACAAGCTCGATCAACCAGTACTACCATTTCTTTCAGTTCAAGGATCCCGACAAATACCTTAATGTCTTCGTTGAGGCCGTCTTCAAATCGTCGGCACATCTTGGCTTCTGTAGGAACATATTCCCTGGCATACTTACTCAATCGAACAAACTCTCTTTCATATTCTGAGACTGTCATATTACCTTGCTTCAGCTCAAGAAACTCTTTACATTTCTCATCAATAAATCTTTCACTAATATATTTCTTCCGAAACTCTTCTTGAAAGAATTCCCAGGTTACCCTCTCTTTCGGTACCACCAAAATCAAAGTCTTCCACCAATTATAGGCTGAATCTCTCAACAAAGATGTAGCACATTTCAAACATTCTTCAGGTGTACAAGATAATTCATCAAATACCCGGATAGAATTTTCAAGCCAGAACTCTGCTTTCTCTGTATCATCATCAATATTTGCTCTAAATTCTTCAACCCCTTGTTTACGAATTCTATCAACGGGGGTTCTATGAAATTTTATCATATCCACTCCCTGAGGCATCGGAGGCATAGGTTGAGGAATTGAGGGAGGTGGGGGAGGTCGTACATTTGGGTTCGTACGAACGAACTCAGTGTACCATGCACTCATCATTTGGAGAAAGGCTTCCCGATCCCTTTCTCCTCCTCCCTGACCAACAGTAGGAGGTGGGTTTTCAGTCGGTGCTGCCCCTTCAGCCGGAGCTGGCGCATTACTCTCTACTTCATCTGCCACAGCTGGATCGGGATCCATTTACTATATAAAAATTTATTTAAAAAGGTTAGAAGTCGTCACACTATCACAATTCATACATATGGCATGTATAGCAAAATCCGTACATAAAACACGTAGTCCGAGAACCGACTAAACCTGCTCTGATACCATTAAATGTAATGCCCCCACGCCTGAAACCGTCTTCGGAGTCGAGCTTGAGGGGTTACCGAACATAATTTATCAAATTAAGAACTTCAAATCGTTTGTTTCTACATTCACAGCTTTCTAACTACCCGCGTCACAGTTACAAGAAAAATCATATCTCGAGTTACGAAACTCGAAATAAAGATCCGTAAATTTTCGCTAAATCTAGACTCATAGATCTATTTACTAATTTTTTTCTATAATTTTTGGTTGGGCAAATTAGTACAGTTTATTAGTTAAATTCTCCCCTATTTTAGGGTTCGATTGTTGTGACATCTATGTATTACGAATTAGATATCTCTCTATACAGAATTTAAATGACTACGAGGTTTGTTTTTATTAAAACTAGACTCAATAAGGAATCTGTACATATAAAGAAAAACTTCTAATTATTTTTTTAAAATTTATTATGAATTTTTAAAGTCAGAACAGGGGATCCAGAAATCACTCTGGCCCTGTTTCACAAAAGTTTAAATATCTCATAAAATATAATTTATATTTCTGTTTTGTTCAATCCATATGAAAATAGACTCATTAAGCTTCAATTTCATAACTTACTCATTATTTAGTTCCATTTATACTGTTTTTAGTGATTTTTCAAATTCATGTCATTGCTGCAGCAATATTCTGTTTTAAGGCAAGTTTTATCTTTCCATGAATTTTTATGAACTAGATAACCTATTAAACTTCCATAATATCAAACATGATCTAAATTAGCCATCACCATGACTTATCAATATTAAACATTTTCTCAACCAAACATGGCCTTATCATAAAATTATTTACACAAAATAAGTATATTGCTATACATGCCATACTTAAGTTTTACAAGCCATTTACCCAGATGAAAGTCCTTTGGATAGTGTGATCGAACCTTCGACCCGTCCCGATTCCCGAGCTGGCTTGTTCAAAACTACAGTAAATAAAGAGGAGGGAGTAAGCATAAATGCTTAGTAAGTTCATATGTAAATAACAAGTAACATAACAATACAAATATACCAAACAACTTTAGCATGGTATCACCAAAACATATATCACATTTCTAAACATCATTCATCATCTTACCATCTTATCGTTGTTGTATCTAATTTCAACCCGAGGGTTAAGAACATACCTGTCCAAAGTGTCCATTTCACAACACTTACCAAAACGTCACTTGCATCTTAAGTGTTTTTCCATTTCACTAGAAATTTCACCCGTTGAACACATCGGAATACAACTCGGATACACGGATAATTTGCACATAAGTGCCTCATATGTAATCAAGAAATCATGTAACCCGCTCCTAAGTGAACTCGGACTCAACTCAACGAGCTCGGGCGTTCGCATCCATAAGTGAACTCGGACTCAACTCAACGAGTTCGGATGCCTAGTTACATTTCACGAACTCGGACTCAACTCAACGAGTTTGGACATTCGCATCCATAAGTGAACTCGGACTCAACTCAACGAGTTCGGATGCTCAACCATCCTAGTGACATGTCACTTGTATCCTAATCTATTCCTAAGGTTCAAACGGGCTTTTTTTTCTCGATCTCGCATCTTTGCCGTCTTCTACGGAATATCGGAACCGATACTCGGTGATAGTTCATACTCATCCAGTAATTCACATAATTACATATTATTCAACAATAACCACAAAGCATAATATTTCATGATAATAATCAGCATCATATCATATAAACAACATTAAATTGCTTAAAATGACAATTATGTTACTACATTTACACATGAACTTACCTTGGTACCAAAATATAAAGATTTTGCAATTTAGTCCACAATCTTTTCTTTTCCTCGATCGCGACTTGAATCTCGTTTCTCTTGATCTATAATGCCAAATTAATCTTATTTAATACATACATTCATCAAAGCAGCATTTAATACGAACTTTGGAAAAATTACACTTTTGCCCCTAAACTTTTGCATAATTACACTTTTGCCCCTAGGCTCAGGAATTAAACTTTATTCCTTATTCTTATGTTTTATAACATGCTGATCACTTTTCCCTTCTATGGCAACATCAAATTCTCTCTCTAACATATACTTGTGACTATTAGGTATTTTTGCCGATTAAGCCCTTTTACTCGTTTTCACTCAAAACCAAGTAGCACAAGTTGTCTAACATAATTTAAAACCTCATATTCTATCATAAAACATCAAAATACACAAATTTCACCTATGGGTATTTTTCCAAATATAAACCCTAGGTTGAATTATTGCTAACATAAGCTTAATCGAGCTACCGAGATTCCAAAAATGTAAAGAACATTAAAAACGGGGCTTGGAATCACTTACTATGGAGCTTGGAAGCTTGAAACAAACCCTAGCTATGGATAACCCTTGAAATTTCGGCCTAATGAAGAAGATGGACAAAAATTGGCTTTTAATTTTGTTTTTAATTCATTTTAATAACTAAATGACCAAAATACCTTTACTACTAAACTTTCCAAAAATTCCTTCCATGTCCTAATTTTGTCTATGAACTTAAAATTGGTCAAATTGCTATTTAAAACCTCCTCATTAATATTCCAAAACAATTTCATACTAAAAACTTCTAGAATGCAAGTTTTGCAGCTTATTCGATTTAGTCCCTACTTTCAATTTAAGCACTTTAGGCATAGAATTTCATCACGAAATTTTCACACAATCATGCATTCATATCATAATCATCAAAATAATTATAAAATAATTATTTCTATCTCAGATTTGTGGTCACGAAACCACTATTCTGATTAAGCCCTAATTCAGGATATTACAAAGTCCCCAGAAACGGTGCCAACAACTTGATCGCACCGCAACGTGCGTGCACCGGGGCTTAGAAAACTACAATTAGATATGGAATTAGAGTGCATTATCTGCAAGCGAACATGTCAAGTTGTAATATAGATTTTTGTTTACAACAAAACACATAAGTATTTCGAGAATCATACCCAAAGGATTACTAGATTGGTGAATACTATTACTAAATCAATTATTCGAAAACAATTACTAATCTAGTCGAATTACGAATCAGTAGTGCAAATTCTAAATTAAGATGACAATTAAACTAACTAAATTAAACTAACCTAGATTAACCAATTGGAGTTTCAACGATATGAGCTACATGGCCTAGAATTGATTAAATTATTAATTATTAATTAAGCTAATTATTACCCTTAATTAAGTTATTTACCACCCTTAACTAACAATACCCTCTCATTCTTATCCTCGCTAAGAGTTACTACCTAAGATACCCTTTCAGTCTCACCTAGGCATACGGATACCATTTCAGTCTCACTACTTAGCACAAATTCACTAAATGTGTACTCAACAAAATACTTTTTCAGTTTCACCTGTCTAGATGTTCTACTAAGATTGTCAATCCTAGTATACTAAGTTATTTATCAAACTCAAATAAATATCCAATTTCGGACAACTATTTACGTAATTGATCAATCAGTTAAACAATCCATTCATGCAAGATATTTATAAAAGCACAAGGTTTCTAAAATTTATAAAAACATTCAATTAACTAAATTAATGAAATTTAGATATAAATAAAAAGAATAAGAAAGAGAATGCTCATTGATATATTTATGTAAAAACACACATTCAGAACAATCTCTATTCGCAACGTCTCAACTTTAGAATAGAAGATTTCTAATTAAGCAAACAGAAAAACCTAAACTAAGTAGAAACTGAAAACTGAATAATGGAAAAATATGAAAAGTTGTCCAAAGAACTCCCTAATTCTAGTTATAATGTTACTTATATAGGCTAAAATCGAAGGACTAAGATGCCCTTCTACTTAATACAACAATTAGGGCTTTAAATCTGAAAAAGACCTTGAACTACCCTTTGAAATAGTAGTTGTCGTGCTTGGAGAATCATCGCGACATTGCAACATGGAGTACCTTGCTCGTTGCGACACCGACTTTGTTTGTGGCCCTTCCTCGCATCTGTCTTCAATGTCGCGACATTCACACTAGTTTCAATCCCGAGGCTACTTTCGTGTATTTTTTTGGTGTAGCGAGTTCCATACTTCATGGTTGTGTCATTGGCAACAAGTTTAGCCCGAAGTTGCATATTTAGCTCTTGATTCATCCTATATAACCACATAACCTTATTTAGTTATCAAATACAATAAAAACTACTGAAAAACATAAATTAACTACTTACACTGTAAAAACATGAATTATTACTAAAATACTTGATTTAGCTATTAAACAAACTAAAATTACGAGGAAAAGGGATATAATAAACATGCATAAAAACTGTACATAATATCACAAGCATTGATCCCACAAAGGGTATTCTTTCTTTATTAAACCCATTCTTTCTTTTCTAGAAGGTGGCCTTCCTTACCGAGTCAATGATAATATAGGCAAGCTTCACTTTTTTTTTATGGCCATGCCTTGCAAATCGAAGGGTTTCTTATGTATTGCTTACCCAAACACCAAATTGATGCTATATAGAGAGATGAAGGGAGCGAAAATATGCCAAAATTTAATGTCCATTATTAACTAATAAATTTAGTATATGGAAGATATCAAAGTTGTAATATCATGATCTAGAGAATTCAATTGTGATTTATTTAATTATAAAATAACGTCATATGTAATTAAAAAAATCATCATATATTTTTACGAATCATATAATATTGTATTTATATATGGAAATGACAAATAATAATGTATATATAAGTCTAGTTAGCGAAAATGAATCTCAAATTGTAAAAAATAAAATAAAATGCAATTTTTCACAAATATATTATATACAAATCATATAATATAGACTAATTTTATCATATATATAATAATGATTAGGTTTATTCATGGGTTAGGTAGTCCACTCGACCCGATTTAGGTTGGGTTTGGATAAGTGTTTTTGCACATCGGCCGGCCCAAATTCAATTTAAATAATGAAAAATAAATTCAACTATAAAATATTAATTAAAAATATATTAATATTTTATTAATTTTCAAATAGTAAAACGGAAATTTTGGACTGGTCGAGCCAAAAATGGGCTCAAGCTTGAAATTTTTTGAAACAGAGTCTCGATCCGACCCATTAACGCCTCTAGTAAAGACAAATATGTAGTAATAGGTATTTAGTTAGGAAAGATCTTGTTGTCAACCTTAAATATTATTCTCATTCCGACCTCTAATATTGTATTAAAAAATAACAGGAAAGAACATTATAATTAATAAATAGTATACAACAGTTATATAATTAACATATGAGAATATTTAGTACTTATCAATATAATTATTAATTAAGAAATGTAATTATGTGTTTAGATTTTGTAAAATCAAAATATATATACATAGTGAACTTTAATATATATTAATTAATTTTAATTGTACAAGTTTATAGTCATTAGAAGTATTAATTTTGAGTTGAAAAAGTGTCACTGCAACTTATATATCGGTACATTTAAAGATGTATCGGCACAACTAAAAGATATATTGAACATCTAATGGACGTATCGAGACATCTCGTTTTAAGGTTGTAATATGGTTAATGACTTACAATGTATCAAAACCTAGGCTCTTAATATCGATACAAAACTACCAAAATGCTTTAAAAACATTTAAAACAGCTTGGAATATTTTGGTATTGACTAAAAAACATTTGCATATAAGTTAAACCACATTTGAAACATCTTTTTGAGTACTTTGTGAGTCTTTGAAAATGTTTGATCATGGAATGACTTAGTTAATAAAAAGTTACCTTAAATAGTGTTATATCAAAGCTTGGGACATCAAAGCTAATAGACATCCATTTGTCTATGTTCATTATGGACTTGATTTTTTTTAGTTTTTTTTTAATTTAAAATGTTTTTAATTCTTATAAATTTTCAATATTTTATATAATATTGAACCACATTCAAAAATGATTGTCCAGATTCAAAAGAATTTGTACATCCATTTGTCCAGATTCATTCTAGCCACTCAATGTTGATCAACAGCCACATCATCTGTCAAAGGTCACATCATTGTGACCTGACGTCAAATGTAGTATTTATTTTAGGTCATTCCCGTATTTAACGAGTTTGTTTTTTATGACTTTTATAATTAAATATTACATTTTCGGTATTAGTAGGTTAGGAACTAAAAGTTAATAAAAATTAGTGTTTTACGTATTTTCTGCTATTCTGATGACTCGTAAGGCAGAATCAGGTCTCAAGAGTGACTAATGAGCTATTTAAGTGTGTAGGATGCTAATCTAGGTCCAAGAATAGAAGGAAGGATGATTGGGTCATGAGACAATGAGCCCGATAAGCCAACAAAGCTACCAAAGGGCCGAGACACATTTGACATCGTGACGATGAGCTTTCTCTCATCACACCGACGTGACAATTAAGGGAGGTAATTCATAGTGGCAACGTCGTGACGAGGAGCATTCCCATGTCACGGCGATGCGACGATGGCAGTCTATAATATGGTCAATTCCTTAGACGAAACATTTGGGAAATTTCCTTATTTGGATCCTAGCTTTTAGCAAAATATTTTATTCATTGGTATCTAAATGCATCTTGGGTTGAGTGGTCACCAAGTAGACCGTTGCCTATATAAGCAACCGTAGGGTCACTGGAATTGTAAGCAAACCTAGAAAGACAGTTCTACTATTCAAATTTTAGTTTTCTTTTCATGTTCGTGTATTCGAAACTTTTCTGCGAGTAGAGATTGTTCTGGGATTGCGCTTGTAACACCCTATGCTCGATCCGTCACCTGACCCGGGCTATAAGGTATTACAGCTATTAAATATCACTATCATACAAAAATTCGACATAAATAATCCAAAAATCCATAATGCAATATAATTAAAATTATTCAACAATATTCAATAGAAACCGAACTTCAATCGAGCTTACATAGATCTTAAAATTAGGGGTGAGCAAAATCCGATTTGATTTGAAAAACTCAATAAAAATTTTAAATTTTTAATTAAATAGTTCGAGTTATTTGAGTTAATTGAGTTATTCGGATCAACTCTAATAAAAAAATCAAGTTTTTCGATTTAACTCGAATATGCATTACACAATTCGAGTTATCCAAAAATCGAAAAAAGAAAAGGGCAAACTACATCATTTTGATAAATGTTTATCTTTCCTAAAGTTAAAATTCAAAACCATTAAGTTAAAATGTAAAACTACGTCGTTTTGATAAATGTTTACTTATTACGTTTAAAGGCAAAATTATTATATTGTTTATGTAGTTAAATAATCTTGTACTTCGTCTACTAGTTAAATAATTGATCCATGTAAATGCAACATTGAACAAATTAAGTTAACTTGACTCGACTTGACTCGAAACTTTTTGACTCAATTCGATTCAATTAAAAAAATTCAAATTGAGTTTGGTTGCTAAAACAGGATTTGTCAACTTGACTAACTCGAAATATTTTGACTCGATTTGACTTGGCTCGACCGAATACTCACCCCTACTTAAAATAACCCGAAAAAATTTGGACTAAACTGAAACTTTTATAAAAAAATTTAGGTAAAAAGTGAAAACAGGGGTCACACAGTCGTGTGGTTCTATAACATGGTTTGGTTGCCTAAACGCGTAACAAACTAAAGTCGTGTAAACCAAGGTCACACAGTTATGTCGCCAGGTCGTGTAACAGACTGTGGCCATGTAAATCAACCTACACCTAATTTCAACAAACCACATGGTTGTGCCCTACACATGTGTATGTCACATGGCCGTGTGGTAGACCGTATACACCTAAACATACCTTCTAAACCAACCAATTTTCAACTGGTTCCAACTGTGCCACTATTTCCTAGCCATCTGTTTCTTGTAGGAGTAACAATAAGTTTCAAATTATGATCTTTGTTCAAATCAACTTGATTTGGGTAATCTTTCTTATAATGATCTAGAGATCTGCAAATGAAACATGACCGGTCTTTTAATCTATACACCCCAAAATGATTTCGGCCACAATGGCTGCATTCAGGACTATCCACATTTTGTACACTACCAGCACTGACTACTGAAGTTGTCACTGGTCTCACATTACTCTGTTTCATTCTACCTCGGTAAGAAAACCTTGATGGTACTGAAAAACGGCTACTAGATTCTTTTATTTTCTTCAGCGAAGAAGTAGAAAATGCTTTGGATGTATTTCACTTATTGAAGTCGCGAGCTTTCATTTCATTATGTTTATTGTGATTGCAAATTTCTTCTATTTTCTGAGCCCGATCATATAAAACTACAAAATCATGTAATTTTATTGCACCCATAAGCATTTTGATCTCGTCATTCAATCTGTCTTCAAAGCGTACACACATTTCTTTTTCAGTCGAAACAATCTCACAAGCATATTTACTAAGCTGAACAAACTCACTCTCATATTTAACAATCGATTTATTCCCTTGCTTCAACTCTAGAAATTCTTTATTTTTCTTTTCGAGATAACGTTTACTGATTTATTTCTTTCAGAATTCATCTCGAAAGAAATCCTAGTTAATTCTCTCTTTCGGTACCACAGTTGATAAAGTCAACCACCAATGAAAAGCTTATTCTTTGAATAATGATAACGCACATCCCAAACAATCCTCGGGAGGACACAACATCTTATCTAAAACCCTCTGCGTATGCTCTAACCAGTATTAAGCTCTAGCCGGATCATCACCCACTTCACCGCGAAACTCTTCAGCCCTACATTTTCAAACTTTATCTATAGAAAGCATGGTTGACTCTCATGTAATTAACAAACATATCACTTATCATTCGACAAAAGGCACCATGAGCCTTTTCCCCAAGTCCTTGAAACTCGGGCACACTTTGAGCAACCCCTTGATCGGTGGCTGAAACATTACTTTGTACCTCGTTAAAATCTGCTCGATTAGATTAAGTTGACATCTTTTATCTATAAGAAAATAAGTCAAACTGATCAGGAGTCATCACACTATCACAGGTTATGAAGTGGCATGTATTTCTAGACTCAATACATGCTACGTTTAGTCCTAGAATCGACTAGACGTAGCTTAGATACCATTAAATATAACACTTTATACCCAGTTCGATCACCTGACTCGAGCTATAAAGTATTAAAAATATTAAACATCACTATCGTACAAAAATTCGGCATAAATAATCCACAAATCCATAATGCAATATAATTACAATTATTCAACAATATCCAATTAAAACTGAACCTTAATTGAGCTTACATAGCTCTTCAAATAACCAGAAAACAAATATGGACTAAACTGAAATTTTTATGAATAGTTAGGTAACAAGTGAAAATAGGGGTCACACGACCGTTAAAGATTAAATCGAACTAGATTTAAATCTAGTTACTAATCATATTGGTTACCCGAACATGCCACACATGTGCATTGCACTCAAATCTAGTTACTAAGCAGTTTTCCATATGAATATTAAATAAAACTGTTAAATATTAAAATGTCATATATTTAAATGGCACAATGACTTATTTGACCCTCCAACTTTAATAACCATTCAATTAGTTTTTCGCCTCTTTTAGCCCTTAAACTTGTGTTATTTGTCACATCACCCAAAATGAATGGAAAAATTAACATCTATTAACTTTGCTGATATGGCATGCACGTGGATTGCTATGTTAGCAATTAATTAATTGTTTAAATTTTTTTAAAGTATTAAAAATAATCAAGAAAGTATAAAAATGATAAAAATAATTTTTTTAATTTTTTTATTTTTAAATAATTAATTAATTGTTAACGTGACATACACATGGATTGGCATCTGGATGCCATGAAAGCAAAGTTAACAAACATTAATTTTTTCTTCTATTTGGGGTGATTCAACAAACAATGCAAGTTTACTAACTAAAAGAGGCGAAAAATTAAATAGAGAGCTAAAATTACTTCTAAAATTAAAAGGGTTAAATATAATATTAGTATCCAAACTTGTCCACTTCTCCCAAATTGGTACTTATGGTTTTGTTTTGTCCCAGATTGGTACCCGAACTTTTTTCCATCAACTAAATTGGTATCCGAGTCTAACGGCATTAAATGCAGGACGCGTGGCACTTTGAAATGAAGACACATGGCAATAATGATGTCATAATGACATCATCATTTTAAAAATATTTAAAAAATATTTTAAAAAAATTTTAACTTTCTCCCCCTCTCCACTTTCGATTCTTCTTCTGCAGTGGCCTTCTTTCTTCTTTTTTCTTTTTTCTTTTCCCTTCGATGAAATCGTTGTCTTCCCCGCCGTCTGAGCTTCAATCAAGCACCATAAAAATAGTCCTCTCCACCACCTCTCTTCTAATCGTCGATTAGTTTACCAAGAATCCGACCCAAATTTTATGAAACAAAGGTCAAAGCTTTGATCTATTTCTTTCTCTTATAACCCTTTTACATCGTCAAATCACCATCGGTCTCTAGTATGTGGTACATCGTGCCATGGTTCGCCTTACCACCATTGGGATCGCCAAATGGAGATCCGGAGTTTCGTCGTCACCGCTACTACTACTACTAGTTTGTGACTTTTTTTGTTATTATTCTTTTCTCTTTTCTTTTTTTATTTTTCTATTATACTTTTGTTTATTTTGTTAGGGTATAATTCGATGAACACTTTATTTGTATTTGATTATGTTCCAGAATTCAATCATTCCTTTATGTTCACCGTTTATTCTCCATTGTACTTTATTATTTTGGTTTACCATTTCCCCTTTAAGGCCTCTTGCTTAGCATGTTTGTTAGTGGATTCTCGGTTTAAGATTAGAATCTGAATGTTGAATAAACCATTTCCTATTTCTTAAAAACACTTATATAATTTCAATAATTTCAAATTGGGTTCAAACTGCTAGGTAATTGAGTTTTTTTTAAGCCCGATTTCATGGAGTAAACTAGGGATTTTAAAAGATTCAAATTCAGATGAACCTTAATTTGGAAGAAAACGTTAATTGGAAACCCCAAATTAGCTCAACTCCAGTGCCATTTTCAGGCCAAAAATAGGCCAACCGCCGGCAATGACGGAAGCAACAACTTAGGTTAAAGGGAATGAGACGATGTATGAACATTGGGAAATTTTGAGGGGTTTGACAGAAATGAGAAAGAAGAAAGATGTAGAAGAAGAGCCAGAAAAAAGAAGAAAAAAAGAAACGAAAATGAGAGAAAATAAAAAATAAAATAAAAAGAAAAATGAGGTATAATATGACGCCATGTGGAATCACACGATTGGTTAGCACTACCACATCATCAAAAAATTAACGTCATTAGTGTCAAGTACTAATATAGTAGACGAAAAAAAGTTCAGGTACCAGTTTAGGTGAAGTTTAGGGGTGTGCAAAATTCGGGTAAAACCGAACAAATTCGGTTAACAGACCGAATTCGATTAATCTGTCAGTTAACCGAATTAATTCGGTCGGGGGCCAGTTAATAATTTTTTAAGTTTTCGGTTAATGGTTAATTCGGTTCGAAACCAGTCAGTTAACAGAATTTTTTTGATTTAACCGAATTTTTTCGGTTTAACCGAAAAAATTAATAAATAAAATTATAATATATAAATAGCCCACTATTAACTCAAACCAATCCAACATAAACCCAAATACCCAATCTAATATATATTAACCCAAGTACCCAACCCAACCCAATTACCCAACCCAATCATAAAAATTACAAATAATTTAATAAATAAAAATAAAAAACATATAATTTTATACAGATAATTCAGTTAATTCTGTTAATTTGGATAATTCAGGTAATTTGGGTAATTCGGTTAATTCGGTTAATTTTATACTTATTTTAACCAAAAATTTAAAAAAACATATAATTTTCAGTTAATTCGGTTAACCGACCGAATTAACCGAAAAATTTTCAGTTTGGTTAATTTTTTTGAAAAAATTTTGGTTCGGTTAATGGTTAAAAATTTTGAAATGTCGGTTAATTCGGTTAATATTATTTCGGGTCGATTAACCAATTGAACACCCCTAGTGAAGTTAACAAGTTCAGGCACTAATCTTATATTTAACCCAAATTAAAAATAGAGATATTAATTGAAAGGCATAATTAAACTAAAACAATCAGTTTTTCCAAAAAAAAAAAGAAAACCAAAAAACGGTTATTATGTTTTATTTGGAAATAAGTTCCTAAGATGTTTTAATATTATTACATCTTATAATCTTAGTACATCATTAAGTTTTTCTCTTCGTTTTCGAACGAGTAACTTAACTCCAAAAATAAATAAAACCCTGTATAATTTCTAAAAAGTTAAAATATGATATAAGGATTTGTATTTTTCAAAAAAAAATTAGAATACAGTTTTTATATTTTATATTTTTATAATTTTAGTCCTTTTATTTTACAAATTTTAAAGTTCAAGTCCAATTGTTAAAATAATTAAATTTTTTTGTTAAATTTGTTGACGTGACATTTTGAAATAAAAATACTCACTTGATAGTCATGTAATTGAAATACAACCTTATAATGAACTTGAGTTTAATAAAATAATTTTAATAATATTAACAATTAGACTTAAATTTTGAAATCTAAAAGTAGAAAGACTAATTCCAAGAAATAAAACTATAAGGGCTAAATTGCAAATTTAAGAAGAGTAGAAGAATTTATGGCATATTTTAACCATATTAAAATAGTTTACTGAAATTACTTGCAATTAATTATCTAATTTTAATAATACATGTTTCGGAATTATCTAAGAGTAGCTCATCTCTTATGTGTGTGTGTATATATTTATACTTTCACCCTAATAGTTGCATACTTATTTAAGATTTTCTTAGTTGTGAAGATTTTGGGAACACAAGGGTTAGATCCTAAATGGAGGTCTTTGGATTATTTGTCTTTGGATTATTTGTTGGAGTTGACCAAGAAAAAATGCAAGAAGGAAATTTTATGGAGGAGATGACGTATTGTGGAAAACATGAGGGGATTAAAATGAATTTTGGTGATTCAGAGACAACAATTTTTCTCTTATGTGAATCCTCAAGCGAGTCAATTGTTGATACTAATTTTGAAATTCGAATGGCATGAGTTCTTAATCGAGTCCGAGATTGAGAAGAGGATTTAGTTATTTTTAGTGCTTTGGATGTGGTGATGTAACAATTTTTTTATCCGTAGGTTATATAAAGGTAACTAGGGGTGAGAATTTGATGGAATCGAATATCTTATACTTGAGACCTTTGAAAGAGAGATTTAGTTATTGTTGCTAAAGGCAAAAAGACGAAGATAACATCATATTTTTACGTTGTTTTTTTTGGGGTTATGTAATAAAGCAATATACATACATGTTTTGATTCAAGTAATACTAATATTTAACATCATACGCTACTTCATAACTTCAACTATATATTTTTTTGGGGTTAAATCAACTCAGAGTTTTTGAAGTGCAAAGCATAAAGTTGAGTTGACTCGGAACGATTAAAGTTGAACAACTCCTTCAACTTTGAGTCGATTGTTCTTTACAATAGAATTCCAAGATGTTGTTCTACTTCTCTT
Source organism: Gossypium hirsutum (assembly GCF_007990345.1). NCBI lineage: Eukaryota > Viridiplantae > Streptophyta > Magnoliopsida > Malvales > Malvaceae > Gossypium > Gossypium hirsutum. The sequence continues at coordinate 49,307,150 of NC_053428.1, read as the reverse complement.
GCATTTTTTTCTTGCTCGACTCTCACAACTTCTAACAAATAATCTATAATTGTCCATTCAGGTTTAATCATTGTGTTATTGAAATCTTCATAACTAAGAAGCTCCATTTTTGTTTTAGATAATCATATAGATATTAGGGTGGAAGTATAAATATATAGACATGAGAGTTGAACCGTTCATGTAGAGTTGGGTTTTTTTTTTTGAAAAATATCAAATTAATCCAAATCCAAATAGAAATTGGATTATTCAATTTAAATAAAAATAGGATTTGAATTAATTCAAACCCAAATCCTTATCTATAGAACAGTCCTAAATGCCCCCAATGCTCAACTACATTTGAATAAATCGTGCAATGGAATTGCTAAAGCCAAACCAGTCGCTGCAGGCAGTGGGAGAGTATTGAGGGACTCCAATGACAGACATTGATCGATAGTTCAACAAAAACCAGAGGAACACCAACATTGAAAACCAAAAATATCAACTACAAGGAGAAATAAGCACCAATTTAGAATAGGAAATTACCACACTAGGAGCCAAGTAAAGGTTGCTACAATTGGCCATAGGTCAAGGAAAGACTGTTGATTCTCGACACGCTAGGAATGATACAGCCAAGTTGACATATAAGGATCTGATAATTTACCCTCATCTTCTAACTTGAATAGAGTCAGATTTAAGATAAAGTAAACCTCTTTTAACAAGCTTAAATTTTGTTCTTACAAGTTGTATCACCCATCGGAAATATGGAAAACATTTTATCCAAAAAAAAACCTTATGATTGGTTTTAAGAAAGAAAATAGAAATACAGTGTATGATTCAGGCATTTCATCAAACAACCAAGATTCTCAACACAAATCTAAGAAACTGTTAAACTTTGGCCTGCAATGCAACATCAGACCAGCATTGAAGTTGAACCAGTGGAGCAACAAGATCTTGTTTATTTTGTTCATTTGTAACTTTCTTAGTTACTTTGTAATGTGATTTAAAGTTAGTAGGATTTGTTGAAGATTTGAAAGTGATGTAATAGCTGGTATACCAACTTCCTTTTGTGTGTAATTTTAGCTTAACTTAAGTCATGTATTAGTGGTAGCAGTTAGACATTAGGTAACTATCATATTTTATTGTATCAACATCTATACTTTTGCTGGATGAAATGGAAAGTAAGAGAATTTCATTTCTTCTTCAAATTTTTGTTTTGCTTTTGTTTTGTGGTTGTATTCTCTTTGCAAGTCTCAAGTCTTTGAAGCTCAAGATTCTTTCATACTTTATCCAAGTTTATTACTTTGTTACTCTATTTCCAGACAGAGCTTCATACTTCATTCGGATTACTTGGTTCTGTTTTTCTTCCTGTGTAAAAAAAAACCTCAACATGGTATCAGAGCCTGTCATCTTTGAGGGCCTCTATTGTTGGTATTTTTCTTTGTGGAGAAAACTTAAAGAGGAAGAAGTTAAAGTTGTTGTTTTTGTTACTGCAAGATGAGTTTTACAACACCACCTGTGTTTGTTGGAGAGAACTACCACATCTGGGTAGTGAAGATGAAGACATATCTCCAAGCACACGATTTGTGGAATGTTGTAGAGAATGATGTTGAACCACCTCTACTGAGGGCCAATCCCACAATTGCACAGATAAGGCAACATAGTGAAAATTGTGCCAAGAAGCATAAGGTTATGGCTTGTCTGTAAAATGGAATATCCGATATGATTTTTACTAGGATAACGGGTTGTGACTCACCAAAGCAAGCATGGGAGAAGCTAAAGGAGGAGTTTATGGGGTCAAACAAGAGAAGGCAGCAACAACTGATCAACCTCAGGAGAGATTTTGAGAACTTGAAGATGAAAGAGTCAAAAACCATCAAGCAATTCTCTGATAGAATAATTGATACGATCTCGGTTTAGTAGTTGAGTCCGAGTCGTTTGATGCCCGATCGTAAACGAAGAAGTAGATTAGACGAGAAGGAGTTAGAATATATTTGTGTACAAAGAAGTAAGATAAGTTCGTGCAAAGTTGGATGTGGATTTGGTTTAAGTCGAAATGGTATGAATATAATGGAAGAGTTCGGTTTAGGATAATTAAGAAATGGTATTTGGTTTTGGTACGTTTTGGTATTTGGGAATTGGTACGAAATGGTATGGAATTGGTATGAAATAGTATGGTATTTGGTACGAATTGGTTATGGTTCAAAGAGGTCAAGAATGAACCAACACTAAAGAAAAGTGTCGACCCGAAACTTATAGGACCTAAATGAATTAGAAATGGTTGAAAAGGACCTTGACCCGATACTTAGGAAAGTATGAACCAAAGGTATCAAAGGTGAACGCCACACTCGGGTTTAAGGAGTGATAAGTTCGGAAAAGACTCGGAAAGACGCCACTAAAAGCTTAGATAAGTCTTACGGGTCTCGAACGAAATTTGAGAGAAAATGCCTCACAAATTTGGCAGCAATTCGCTAATTAAAATGTCAAAAAGTCCCTTTTACAAATGAACAAACAAATATTTATAGTTCTTCAAAGGCTAGCCGAATAGACAAACTTAAAAGCTAAGAAAAATCAAGAAAATTCCAGAATTAATTCCTCCATAAGATTCGGCTGAATAGGCATTCAAATGGGCAGCTTAAGCATGAAGCAAATGCACCTTGCAAAGATGAATGCATCGGTAGATCAATGGTCTTGTCCAGGTTCGGCCTTGCTCTTAAATTACTCCTTAAATTGGCACTTGTTGGCTGAAAAGATAGGAACATTAAAGATAGTTGTTGAACAGCCACACAAGTGAAAAAATCAGTTTTGAAGAGTCAAATATGTGAACATATAGAACCGAACAGCCAAGATGAATCCAGCAATGTGAAAAGAATTAAAAGTCGGCTGAATGGTCAACTTGGGAGTAGGAAACAATAGCTTCTTTGGCCGAATGGTCACCTAGGATACTTCAAACAGCAGCCAAATTTAATTCCCCAAACATGCATGTGCCGTCCCCTTACATGTATCTTCTTTTAATTCATTCATGCACCAAGGACGTCCAAATGGGATGTACCTGCAGCAAAATTTATTCAATAAATCAAATACATTTTTAAACACATTAATTTGGCAGCAAATGACACAAAAATTATGCACATTAAATTCGGCCACCTTAGGACATAATTAAAACATGTAATAAAATTGACACATTAAAACATGCATAAAAAAACATATTAATGAGCTGTAGAAATTAAGACAAATTAATAACATATAATTATAACTCAATTATCATGCATAATTAAATTTGTCCAGATTTTAAACCAAATAAATAATGAATATTAATTGAGCTGTAATAAACTAATTAAATGACTCAAATAATTATTTCAGCTACTATAATAAGGTCTTAATGAAATTGAGCTAGTTCGAGCTCATTGAGCTTGAAATGGAAGTTAATTCAGCTCGTATTAAAGTGCAAGGAAGGCTCATCGAGTTTGTCCAAGCTTCGTCAATGCGTCCAACCAAAGTCTCGCCCCAAACTTGATCTACTAAGGCTGAAACAGCCTCCTTGAATTGTTTAGCTCGTGATCGGGTGATTGGACCTTGAGGAAGCTCCAAAGGCTCCTTGCTCGAGCTAGGTTGGACTTGAAGCGTGGCTGTATCATCCTCCCCCTCTTCAAAGCGATTTGCCCTCAAATCGAAATCTGCATCAAAAGGGGATAAGTCAGAGACATTAAAACTTGCACTTATGTTATACTCACCTGGTAGATCAAGTCGATAAGAATTCTCGTTGATTCGTTCCAAGACTTGAAAAGGGCCATCACCACGCGGTAGTAGCTTTGACCTTCGTTGGGCGGGAAAACGTTCCTTTCTCATGTGAACCCAAACCCAATCACCAGGTTCGAAGATAATTCTTTTACGACCCTTGTTCGCTTTCCTAGCATAACTTTCGGTTCTTGCTTCAATGTTGGCTCGAACTTTCCGATGTAACTCCTTTACATACTCGGCCTTCTTTTTAGCATCTGCATGAATAAGTTGATCGTTAGGTAAAGATACTAAATCTAAAGGAGTTAACGGATTAAATCCATAAACAATTTCAAAAGGAGAATGTTTGGTTGCCGAGTGAACGGATCGATTATACGCAAATTCTACATGTGGCAAACACTCCTCCCACGACTTAAGATTTTTCCGTATGATGGCTCGTAACAAAGTTGATAGCACCCGGTTGACCACTTCCGTTTGTCCATCTGTTTGGGGATGGCAAGTGGTTGAAAACAACAACTTAGTTCCAAGCTTTCCCCAAAGCGATCTCCAAAAATGGCTCAAAAACTTCGCATCTCGATCAGAAACAATCGTCCTCGGGATGCCATGTAAACGAACAATTTCCTTAAAGAAAAGATTAGCAATGTGAATGGCATCATCAGTTTTTGAACAAGGAATAAAATGAGACATTTTGGAAAAACGATCAACAACAACAAAAATAGAGTCCTTCCCCGTTTTAGTCCTAGGCAATCCAAGGATAAAATCCATGGAAATGTCCTCCCAAGGTGCATCGGGTATAGGGAGCGGCGTATACAACCCGTGCGGCTTAATCTTGGATTTGGCCTTCTTGCACGTCACACATCGCGCACACACTCGTTCAACGTCCCTTTTCATTTTCGGCCAATAAAAATGCTCTTGGAGGGTTGCTAAGGTTTTCCCAACGCCAAAATGGCCCATAAGGCCTCCACCATGCGCCTCATGTACTAATAGGTCTCGTATGGAACTCCGCGGCACACATAATTTTCCTTCTCTAAAAAGGAATCCGTCGCTCCTATAAAACTTATCAATAGCAACACTTTCACAAGCAACAAATATTTCTCCAAAATCATCATCAGCAGGATATAAGTCTTTTAACAATGCAAAACCAAGCAGTTTAGAGTCCAAGTACGACAAAAGGGTATACCTTCTTGAAAGAGCATCAGCTACGATATTTTCCTTACCCTTTTTATACTTAATGACATAGGGAAATGACTCCAAATACTCTACCCACTTAGCATGGCGTTTGTTTAATTTGTGTTGTCCTTTAATGTGCTTTAACGCTTCATGATCCGAATGGATCACGAACTCCTTCGGCCACAAATAGTGTTGCCAAGTCTCGAGAGCGCGGATAAGTGCATACATCTCCTTGTCATAAACGGGGTAGTTTAGCACGGCACCATTCAACTTTTCACTAAAGTAAGCGATCGGCCTCCCGTCTTGAGTTAACACGGCACCTATTCCAACACCTGAGGCATCACACTCAATTTCAAATGTTTTAGAAAAATCAGGCAGTGCTAACAACGGAGCTTTAGTAAGACAATCTTTAATAATATTAAAAGAATTTTCTTGCTCTTCGCCCCAATGAAAAGTCGAATTCTTCTTGATAGTGCTTGTCAACGGTGCAGCCAACGTGCTAAAGTTGGGTACAAATCGCCTATAGAAACTTGCTAGGCCATGGAAGCTTCACACTTGGCTTATGCTCGTCGGTCTCGGCCATTCTTGAATCGCCTTAATCTTTTCGCTATCTACTTCGAGGCCCTCCGAGCTAACCACGAAACCTAAAAAGATAACTTTGTCAGAACAAAATGTACACTTTTTAAGATTAGCATACAAAGTCTCTTTTCTAAGAACTTCCAAAACAGCTCGCAAATGAATTACATGCTCATCCATCGATTTGCTATAAATGAGGATATCATCAAAATACACAACGCAAAACTTACCAATGAAATTTCGTAAAACATAGTTCATAAGTCTCATAAAAGTGCTAGGGGCGTTGGTTAAGCCGAATGGCATTACCAACCATTCATACAAACCATGTTTCGTTTTAAAAGCGGTTTTCCACTCGTCACCTTCGCGCATTCGAATCTGATGGTATCCGCTTTTGAGATCAATTTTTGAGAATAACTTGGCACCACTTAACTCATCGAGCATATCATCTAAACGCAGTATGGGATGCCTATACTTGATGGTGATTTTATTTACGGCACGGCAATCGACGCACATGCGCCATGTTCCGTCCTTCTTTGGTACCAACAAAACCGGTACAGCGCATGGGCTAAGGCTCTCTCGAATATAGCCCTTTTCCATGAGTTCGTTGATTTGACGTTGAAGCTCTTTGGTTTCTTCGGGATTGGTTCGGTATGCTGGCCGATTAGGAATAACAGCTCCGGGCATTAAATCGATTTGGTGCTCAATCCCACGAAGTGGTGGCAAACCACTTGGCACTTCATCCGGAAAAACGCCTTTGAAATCCTGCAAGAGAGACAAAACAGAAGAAGGGGGATCTCCGGATAAGTCGTTAGTATTAAACAAATTTTCCTTATACATAAGTACAAGGATCGATTGTTTTGCCAAAAACGCTTTTCGAACATCACTTGCTTTTGCAAAGACATTCAATTTTTCACTCACTTTTTCTTTTTCTTCTTTTTCTTTTATCGCTCTCTTTTCATTCTCTTTTTTTGAATTTTCTTTTTTTTATCATTTTTCTTTTCTTTTGTATTTTCGCTCTTTTCTTTTTCTCTCATTTGATCTACAGAATTTTTCAACTTAAGTTGATCCTCATAAACTTGCTTTGGCGTCAATGGTGCTAAGGTTACATTTCTCCCCAGATGCTTGAAAGAATATCGATTTGAGTAACCATCGTGCATAACTCGACGATCGAATTGCCATGGACGGCCCAATAACAAGTGACCCGCGTGCATCGGAACAACATCGCAAAGCACTTCATCGGAATATTTTCCAATGGAAAAGGAGACTAGAACTTGCTTTGTCACCTTTAACTCTCCTCCATCGTTGAGCCATTGAAGTTTGTACGGAGTTGGATGCTTGGTGGTTGGTAGATTTAATTTTTCCACCATGAGAGTGCTCGCGACGTTCGTACAACTTCCTCCATCGATGATGACACTACATAGCTTTCCTTGTACTTGACAACGAGTATGGAAGATGTTCTCTCGTTGTTGTTCATCGTCGATGCTTTGGATGCTTAGACTTCTTTTAACAACGAGGAGTTCTCCATCAAGAGCGTGTTCAACTTCTTCATCGCTTTCAGAAATGATTTTGGGCTCGTCTTCAAGATCTTCCTCCTCCGATTCGATTTCTCCATTTGCTCGAACCACCATGACATTGCGGTTGGGACATTGACTTGCAATATGGCCCCTTCCCAGGCACTTAAAACACTTAATATCTCTTGAACGATTAGCAAATGAATCGGTTGCCTTACCTTTGCTCGTATCGCCCATAGGTTTGTTTGCTTTGGTAGGCACCATTGGCTCTTTGGCACGGATTGGTGGATTAGTTTTACTCGAACTTTGCCCCCATCTAGTTGTGCTTGGGGTAGGAAAACTTCGAGTGGTACTCTTTCGCTTGAGTTGTTTCTCCACCTTAATGGCCATGTGTACCATGTCCACTATCTCAACATAATGTTGGAGTTCCACAATGTTAGCGATATCTCGGTTGAGACCAGCAAGGAATCGCGCCATTGTTGCTTCACGATCTTCTTGGACATCGGCTCGGATCATTGCGATCTCCATCTCTTTGAAATAATCCTCAACACTCTTTGAACCTTGAGTGAGGTTTTGAAGCTTTTGATAGAGTTCCCGATGGTAGTAGGAGGGAATGAAACGACGTCGCATCACGGCCTTCATCTCGGCCCAAGTGGATATTGGTCGTTCCCCATTCCTTCTTCGGCTCGTAGTGAGTTGATCCCACCATATCATAGCATAATCGGAGAATTCTATGGCCGCCAACTTCACCTTTTTGATCTCGGAATAGTTGTGACAATCGAAGACCAATTCAATCTTCTTTTCCCACTCCAAGTAAGCTTCCGGGTCAGACTTTCCTTGAAAGGATGGAATGGATAGTTTAATGTTCCTTAAGTCGTCATCCATACGTCTTTGATTCCGATTACCTCGGTTCCTTCGACCTCTTCGTCCTTCACTTATGTTTGATCCTTGATCACTTTCGACTTCATTCGGATCATATAGGTCGTCTTGATTGATTTCCATTTGGTCTCGCCCTCTTTGCGGCCCTTGGGGTGTACGCTCTCGTTGATTTCCCAATTCAACTCGATCCAACCGTTCGTTAATAGATTCTAACTCACCTCGGATCATGCGTTGGATTTCTCGTAACAAAGCTTGTTGAGCCAAATCCGGCACTCCACCTCCTCCAGGCGCAATGTTTCGGATTGGTTGCCTTCCACCTCCTTCCGCCATATTTCGTTCAGGACTTTGAGACATGTAAATAAAAACCTCACAGCACAATCCTCACAAAATCTCTCACAGAAAGAATTAAACACTCCACTCGTGTTTCACTCAATTTCGGCTTTTAACTTGATGTACCTCTCGTGCCTTTTACCACTCACTTTCCTCTCGTGATTTCGTAAGCGACTCGTAGTGACTTAGTCTTAGTTCAGTGGGTCGGCTTCAAATGGCTTTACAAGGGATTGATGTTAGGTTACGGGTAGGCTAAAAGAAACAAGAAAGGTTTTAGGCTAAGTGTGGCTTAGAAGATGAATGGAAGAAAATGCCAAACTTACAAACTCGAAACACTTTTTTTTTTTTATATCGAAATTTTTTTTTTTAATTGCGTGAAATTTCACTACGGGGGATATAAAAGGGTGTAAAATGATATTTTGGAAAAATTTCTATTGAAGTGTCTCCAGACTCTTTTTTTTTTTTACGGATCTTTCACGTTCTTTTCGTCCGCACCTAAACCGTATGCAATTTTTTTTTTTCAATTTTTCAATTTTTTTTTTCAATTTTTTTTTTGAACTTTTTTTTACGCACCTATTTCAAATTGACTTCGAGTGCTCGTACTTCTCGTTTTTACCAGCTCTGATACCAAATGATACGATCTCGGTTTAGTAGTTGAGTCCGAGTCGTTTGATGCCCGATCGTAAACGAAGAAGTAGATTAGACGAGAAGGAGTTAGAATATATTTGTGTACAAAGAAGTAAGATAAGTTCGTGCAAAGTTGGATGTGGATTTGGTTTAAGTCGAAATGGTATGAATATAATGGAAGAGTTCGGTTTAGGATAATTAAGAAATGGTATTTGGTTTTGGTACGTTTTGGTATTTGGGAATTGGTACGAAATGGTATGGAATTGGTATGAAATAGTATGGTATTTGGTACGAATTGGTTATGGTTCAAAGAGGTCAAGAATGAACCAACACTAAAGAAAAGTGTCGACCCGAAACTTATAGGACCTAAATGAATTAGAAATGGTTGAAAAGGACCTTGACCCGATACTTAGGAAAGTATGAACCAAAGGTATCAAAGGTGAACGCCACACTCGGGTTTAAGGAGTGATAAGTTCGGAAAAGACTCGGAAAGACGCCACTAAAAGCTTAGATAAGTCTTACGGGTCTCGAACGAAATTTGAGAGAAAATGCCTCACAAATTTGGCAGCAATTCGCTAATTAAAATGTCAAAAAGTCCCTTTTACAAATGAACAAACAAATATTTATAGTTCTTCAAAGGCTAGCCGAATAGACAAACTTAAAAGCTAAGAAAAATCAAGAAAATTCCAGAATTAATTCCTCCATAAGATTCGGCTGAATGGGCATTCAAATGGGCAGCTTAAGCATGAAGCAAATGCACCTTGCAAAGATGAATGCATCGGTAGATCAATGGTCTTGTCCAGGTTCGGCCTTGCTCTTAAATTACTCCTTAAATTGGCACTTGTTGGCTGAAAAGATAGGAACATTAAAGATAGTTGTTGAACAGCCACACAAGTGTGAAAAGTCAGTTTTGAAGAGTCAAATATGTGAACATATAGAACCGAACAGCCAAGATGAATCCAGCAATGTGAAAAGAATTAAAAGTCGGCTGAATGGTCAACTTGGGAGTAGGAAACAATAGCTTCTTTGGCCGAATGGTCACCTAGGATACTTCAAACAGCAGCCAAATTTAATTCCCCAAACATGCATGTGCCGTCCCCTTACATGTATCTTCTTTTAATTCATTCATGCACCAAGGACGTCCAAATGGGATGTACCTACAGCAAAATTTATTCAATAAATCAAATACATTTTTAAACACATTAATTTGGCAGCAAATGACACAAAAATTATGCACATTAAATTCGGCCACCTTAGGACATAATTAAAACATGTAATAAAATTGACACATTAAAACATGCATAAAAAAACATATTAATGAGCTGTAGAAATTAAGACAAATTAATAACATATAATTATAACTCAATTATCATGCATAATTAAATTTGTCCAGATTTTAAACCAAATAAATAATGAATATTAATTGATCTGTAATAAACTAATTAAATGACTCAAATAATTATTTCAGCTACTATAATAAGGTCTTAATGAAATTGAGCTAGTTCGAGCTCATTGAGCTTGAAATGGAAGTTAATTCAGCTCGTATTAAAGTGCAAGGAAGGCTCATCGAGTTTGTCCAAGCTTCGTCAATGCGTCCAACCAAAGTCTCGCCCCAAACTTGATCTACTAAGGCTGAAACAGCCTCCTTGAATTGTTTAGCTCGTGATCGGGTGATTGGACCTTGAGGAAGCTCCAAAGGCTCCTTGCTCGAGCTAGGTTGGACTTGAAGCGTGGCTGTATCAATAATGGTCATAGTCAACAACATTAGGCTCCTTGGTGATGATTTCAGTGAGAGTAGAGTTGTTGAAAAGGTCATTACAACTCTCCTGAAAAATTTGAGTCAAAGATATCTTCATTGGAGGACTCGAGGGATTTATCAACCATCTCATTGTCTGAGTTGGTAAATTCCCTATATGCACTTGAACAAATGAGGGCCAATAGGCAGGAAGAGCACCCTGAAGGAACTTTCCAAGAAAAGACCAAAGAAAACTCAAGTTCAAGCCACAAAGGCAAGAAACCATGGCTTGACAAAAGGGAGAAATTAAAAAGGGATGTTGAAGAAAAGAACTTTCCACTATGCATTCACTGCAAAAAGACTACACACTTGGAGAACTATTGCTGGTACAGGCCAGATGTCCAGTGCAGGAGATGCAAACAGTTTGGTCACGTTGAGAAGGTGTGCAAGAACAAAAGGAAGGTACAAGGTCAGCAGCAAATGCAAGTTAAGGCTGCTGAAGACCTTCAAGCTTAGGAGGAGCATGTTTTCTCTTCATCCTGTTATGCAACCTTAAACAAAATTAGTAAGAACTTGTTAGTTTACAGTGGTTGTTCTCACCATATGACTTCGAAGGAAAGGCTATTCAAGGATCTTAACAGAAGGTTTACTTCCAAAGTCAGAGTTGGAAATGGTAACCTTATTGAGGCCAGAGGCAAAGGAGATGCAGTGATCAACACACATTCAGGTAACAAAGTTATTTCTGATGTACTTTATGTGCCTAACATAGACCAAAACCTACTTAGTGTTGGTCAACTAATTGAGAAGGGCTATTCACTGGTTTTCAAGAATAACTCCTGTGTTGTTGAGGATACATTTGGTCAAGTATTGGTTACAGTGGCTATGACTGGTAGATGTTTTATGCTGGATGTAAATTAGTTAGAAAAGAAGGCCTATACTAGTGCTACTGACACAGCTAATTTATGGCACAAGAGACTAGGGGGGTCGGGGGCCTTGCCACCCCCGGGTTTGCCACTGATGCAAAGCATAAAGTTGAGTTGATTCGGAATGACTAGAGTTGAACAACATCTTCAACTTTGAGTTTGTTGCTCTTTACAATAGAATTCCGATATATCGTAATGACATATATTGAATTTTTGTGCATATCCCACCATTTAAAGTTTATTTCAGTTTCCTCCATTGATGGTTTCACCTAGCAAGTTTTAATGGTTTCTTTATTCTTCAAACACTCAGCCTCGAATTCGTTGAAGAACTCATGGGATTCGACTTGCGAAAATGATATCAACAACCGACTTGCTTAAGGATTCACATCGGTGATAAATAGTTGTTTTTGAATCAACAAAACACAATTTAATCCGCCCATGTTTTCAACAATGTATCGTTTGATAAGAGGCAATAGATCTCTTGTCTGGTAATACAACATAATAACCATTGCCCATTTTTTGTCAATAATTAATTATATGCATATACTTTTTTTATTAAAAAAAATTGTTTACCTCTACAGCCCAAAATATCGAGTCCACGAAGAATAGATTAATTAGATTTTTTTATAGAAATTACAATTAAATAATTAATTGCACGTAATTTTAATAAAAGCATCTGGGTTTCTGTCATGGATTCGCCTCCACCTTTGTTAACTGAAATTAAAGAACCAAACTATTAATTACTTCAAATAAAACCATTTTCACTCTTCTTCTTCTTCTTTTTTTTTTTTTATGTTCAAACCTATAATCCAGTACTGGGAAAAAAAATCAAATTCACCTAATTAGGGTTTGGAGGGATTGAAGAATTCCAAAAGAAGAAATAGACAAGATATGTAAATTTAAAAAAAAAAATTCAAATATATATATATAATATTCTTACAGTTTTACAAAAAATAAGTTCCTAAAAGTTAATAACAAGTCCCAATTGAAAGTTTTTCTATAAAAGTTTTTAAAATATTATTAAAAATTCAAAAATCATATTTTTTTTAAGATTTAGAAACCTTTTTTTAAAATAATTTGTTTGTAATTTTTTCTCAAAATTTTTATATTTTTAAATTTTAATAATAGCATGTAATGTTTTTAAATTTTTTAATTTTTAAATCAATACCAAAATATTCTTGTAAATGTTTTTAAAGCATGTTGGTATTTTGTATTGATATTAAGAATCTAGGTTTCCGAACATTGCATGTCATTAACCAAATTACAACCTTAAAAGGAGATGTCTTGATACATCGCTTAGATGTTTAATACATTCTTTAATTGTGCTCATACATCTTTAAATGTACCAATACGTAAGTTGCAGTGACACTTTTCCAACTCAAAATTAATACTTCTAATGAATATAAATTTGTACAATTAAAATTAATTAATATATATTGAAGTTGGCTACGTATATATATTTTTTATTTTATAAAATCTAAACACATAATTACATTTCTTAATTAATAATTTGATTGATTAAGTGCTAAATTTTCTCATATGTTAATTATATAACTGATTTATACTATTTATATATTATACTCTTAATTTTTTATATAATATTAAAATTAAAGGTGAGGATGAGGATGAGAGTAACACTGTTCAAACCCAAATCAAACAAATGTATGCTCATAAACATATTTGAATTTTACAATATAACGCTATTATGTTATTCATCCCTTTTTTTTAAAAAAAAATTTTATTCTATTCATCAACAACTGCAATTTTCTTTTTACAATTTAGGGCTGACAACAAGATCTTCCTTAACTAAATACCTATTAATACATATTTTTCCAGTAGTATGATGATCGAATGTGTAATCATGCTACTGAATTATTACGAGAATTACGGGATGGTGAACGAAAGCTAGCAAGGGAGAATATGAGACGAAGGCTACAACTTAGGAATTATGGGAGTGATAATGGTAGTAACGGTGGAGGTAAAAAGTGACAAGGTTTCTTAGTCTGAAAGTATGAGTGTGCAAAGTGGGTTTAGTGGGTTGAAACTAGCTTTATTATTGAAGCAGATTAAGAGCATGAAGCAAAAAAGAAATTAATTAAGGAGGGATATTTGTCTAAGACAATGCTTATTTTTAATGTAATTTTCAATATCTGGATTTTGATAGGGATATATGTGGTAAAACCTTATTCAAATTACCACAATGAATATATAATTTTTGGGGAATGCAAGGATGTAAATGAAATGTTGTATTACATTGAAATTGGTTCAATTTTAGTTTCACATTTATATTGAAGATAATCAAAGACTTGTAAGGGTTAGGTTGGGTTTAGCTTGGGATGATGAAACTGATAAAAAAGAAATCAAATATAAAACATAATTCCATAAATATTAATTATATTATATGTATATTCATTTGATCAAATTGATCCATCAAACTGAATTAAGTTAATTAGAAATAATGTGTAGTTACAAAATATGCAACTGAGCCTAAGCATATAACGTGTTCCTTCTAACAAAATCAAACAACTTGTTCTTTCTAACAAAATAAACCAACCAATACATTTTTGGTATACCATTTCACCTTGGCTATACAAAAATAGTCAATCTATATATGTATCACTTGCCTCAACCAATTTTAGTTTTGTTATCGTAGTGCCTTTGCAAACCATACTATAATTTACAAGAAATCAACTATACCAAACACGCACGAAAACAAAAACAAAAACCAAAACAAAAAATGTCATCATTCACTTCTACAAACATCACTTGTTTGCTGGTTTTGTCTTCCTTGGTGAGTTGTTGCTCCTTGGTGCATTCATCTTGACAGGTGCTACTGACCCTTGTGTTCCTAAAGGGTCTCCATTAGCTTTCCTCTTGTTGCTTGTGGGTTTAGATAGCATTGAGGAATCTCCACCAATTTTCCGAGGTGCATTATATGACCTTGCCCTAGTGCTTGAACCAAACTGCAACAATAGATAAATATAAAGTCAGTGCAAAAAACTTATCTCATTGTCTTTGTGTTAGTAGGAAATCAGTATGTTCAGATTAAGTGCATAGAAGGTTTGCTCTCCAGTGTTGAGATTTGTGCAATCCCTTGAAAGGATTGTCTTGCATCAACTTCATTTACCTTGTCCTTGCCTTTATGTGATTAAGCTTGGGTTGACTGCAAATTTGCACAACATATTTTGTAGTTTGGGCTGGTTAATTTTATGTCACAATGCAATTCAATTACCAATTTGCATTTAGTTATACCTGTTGAGGGGCTTTTCTATTGTTGGTTTGGTCGGACCTTCTAGCAGTAGCATTTGAAGAAGATTGGGATCCCTGCAAAATGTTAGGAAATGATAATTAGTAGAAAATATCAATTAAAAATAGTCTTTATTCAATTTTAATATCCCAATACCTTTTCACCAACTAAAGGTTTAGGAAATGCTTTCTTGTCATGAGCTACTTCCCCACAATTTTTACAAGTCATACTCATCCCTTTCCTATTCCAGACCTTGGTTTCTTAGGTTCATCTTTTGACTTCCTCCGATTATTCTTTAGCCTCCCTGGCATAGTTCTCTCAATAGGAGGAAGTACATGCTGAATCCCAGTCTTTGGCCAATCATGGTTACCATTTATTGGTTGCATTGGATAAGTGCAAAATCTTAGGTAGGTGTCCTTGTGGTAGCAAGTGCACAAATGCTCATTTTGGTTCCCAGATAAGTACCATAGTGTTGCACATGTATGAATATTTAGAGAGAGTCTGAGCTTCTATACTTCAAAGTCAAGTAGCTCAAACGATATATTTGAAAGATATATTATCACCAACGGTAACTAAGCCTCTCTCTGTTCATATTTCGGTTTCCTCCGACAGATTCCCTGTTATGAATTTTTTCCTCTCTCTAAATCTTTGAAAGAGCATATTGTATATATACTTCAAGAAAATCAGAACCATATATATATTTGTAATTCTTTGTTTCGTTCTGTCAATCTCGGTAGAAAAAATTGAGTTTTTGTCATAGGTTTCAAGATACATATTTGCCAATTTTGGGGAAAATGGGTTAAAGCATTTTCCAGTTGTTGTTTTTATTGTAATAGTTTCTTGGATTTGTGTTGAGAATCTTGGTCATTTGATGAAATGCCTGAATCAGACACTGTATTTCTATTTTCTTTCTTAAAACCAATCACAAGTTTTTTTTTTTGGATAAAATGTTTTCCATATTTCTGGTGGGTGACTCTATTCAAGTTAGAAGATGAGGGTGAATTCTCAGATCCTTATATGTCAACTTGGCTACATCATTCCCAGCGTGTGGCCGATAGTTTGGAGAAACCTGTTGTGTGTCGAGAATTAGCAACCTTTCCTTGACATGTGGCCAATTGTAGCAACCTTTACTGGGCTCTAGCTGTGGTAACTTCCTGTTTCAAATTGGGGCTTATTTCTCCTTGTAGTTGCTATTTTTGGTTTTCAATGTTGGTGTTCCTCTGGTCTTTGTTGAACTATCAATCAATGGGTTTCATTGGAGTCCCTTAATACTCCCCCACTGCCTGAAGGGACTAATTTGGCTTTAGCGGTTCCATCGCATGATGTATTCGAATGCAGCTGAGCATTGGGGGCTATTAGGACCGTTGTTTGGATTTGGATTTGGATTTGAATTAATTCAAATCCTATTTGTATTTAAATTCAAAAATCCTATTTTTATTTGTATTTGGATTAATTTAATCTTTTTCAAAATAAAAATAAAAAAAACCTAACTCTATACGAACTATTCAGCTCTCATGTCTATATATTTATACTTCCACCCTAATAGCTATATGATTATCTAAAACAAAACAGCTATAGATTATTTGTTAGACATTGTGAGAGTTGAGTGGGAAAAAATGCAAGAACAAATCTTCATGAAGGAGAAGAAGAATGACCAATTGAAAAGGAAACATCGAATCCAGGAAGAAAATAACAAGAACAAGAGACCCATTACCTCTTATCCACCTAAGCCATTGTTGCCTGAAATCTTGAAACGACATATTGTTGAAAACATGGGCGAATAAAATTGCATTTTGGTGATCCAAAAACAACTGTTTTTCTCCAATGTAAACCCCCAAGCGAGTCAATTGTTCATACCATTTTCACAAGTCGAATCCCATGAGTTCCTCAACGAATCCGAGGTTGAGCGTTTGAAGAATAAAGAAGCCATTAAAGTTTGCTTGATGGAACCATCAATGGAAGAAACTAAATCAACTTTAAATGATGAGATATGCGCAAAAATTCAATGTATATCCTTACGACATTTTAGAATTCTATTATAAAGAACAACTAACTCGTAGGTGAAGATCTTGTTCAATTCTAGTCGTTCCAAGTCAACTCAACTTTATACTTTGCACTTCAAAAACTCTGAGTTAATTTAACCCTAAAAAAATGTATAATTAAAGTTATGAAGTAGTTTATGATGTTAAATATTAGTATTACTTGAATCAAAACATATATACCTATTGCTTTATTACATAACCCCCCAAAAAAAACAATGTAAAAATCCTAATGTTATCTTGTCTCTTTGCCTTTAGAAACAGTAACTAAATATTTCTTTCAAAGGCCTTGTGTATATTTGCTTATCATACAGAGAAGCATAAAATGTAGACCCAAAGGCCCTTTTTACTTTTTGTCTCGCTTATTACTCTCTCTTTAACTAAAATTAAATCAATGGTAGCGTAAATCAACTAAATAATTTGTCTCCATGCCATTCAAACCAACAGCCAACACCATAAATTTGTAACACCAACATCTGTATAAAGTAACTAGGTTATCTTTAGGGATAAGTAAAACTTGATTAGATTAAAAAAAATCAAAAAAAAATTTAAATTTCGAGTTAATCGATTCGAGTTATTCGAATTATTCGAGTCAACTTGATTAACTCGATTCGAGTTGAATTTCAAAATTCGAATAATAGATTGGTGTAAATACTCTTGTAGTCCCTGTCAGCTTTGAAAATAAATAAATTGATCAGTCTCACAACAAAAATTATAATAAAAATTAAAATAATTTTCAAAAATTCAAAATAATTTTAAAAAAAAACTCAAATTTTATATTTTAAAAAATTCTAATAAATATAAAAAAAGTTAAAATTTTAAAATTTTTCTAAAATAATAATTGTGGGACCTAATTAATAATTTAAATTTATCATACTCAAGTATCTTATAGAACACAATACTTATTACTTCAATAAATTATGTTTTCATCAAAATACATTATTGTGTCCACGTATGGATGCATGCATGCTACTATATACAAGGCAATGTAGAGTGCTGAAATTTTGTTAAGTTAAACTTGATGAAAGCTTGGCTGAATTTTGTGGTGGGCATTCTTATTCAATTATTGGTGATTCTGCTGGGAGACGTCTGTCTGGTTGTCGTTCGAAGCTTGAAGTTATAGGTGCTTCCAATGACGACACCAGCTGGATCTGGTACGTGGGTATGGGAATTAAATGGCTTTTTTTTTAACAATATGAGATTTCAAACCATGTAAAACTGCACCACCTTTAAGGTTAAATTTTATTATTAATTGAATCAAAAACATGTAAAGTACAAAACATTTATATTACTTGAATCAATTCTGTTTATCTATCAGCACCTTGGTTTATTACATAACCCCCTATTATTTACTATTCCTGCAACAACATAATATCAAATATAACCCCATTAACTACCTGCTAACTTTATCTCTACATGTTATTAATTTCTTTGCCCGGCCTAAAATTTAGAGTTTTCGAAATGCAAAGCATAAAGTTGAGTTGACTTGGAATGACTATAGTTGCACAACATTATCAACCTCGAGTTAATTGTTTTTCACGATAGAATTCCAAGAAGTTGTAACCACGTGCATTGAACTATTGCTCATAACTCACTTATTAAAGTTGATTTTAATTTCCTCAATGGTTCCACAAATGAGCTTTAATGACATCTTTTTTGGTCTTCAAATGCTTAATCTTGAATTCGTTGAGGAGCTCATAAGATTTGAGTTGTGAAAACCGTATCAAGAATCGACTTGCTTAAAAGTTTACGTTGGAGAAGAATAATTTCTTTTACATCACCAAAACACAATCGGATCCACCCAATTTTTCAACGATATGTTGTTTCAAACTGTGGGGCAACAAAGTCGGTGGATAAGAGACAATGGGTCTCTTGTTCTTGCTATTCTCTTCCTTGAATTGATGCTTCCTTTTCAATCCGTTCTTCTCTTGCATGGAGCCTAAACACCCAAAACCAAGACTTTTGTTTCCAACTTTTCTGATTTTGAAGCTTCGTTGTTGCGATTTCTCTTGATCGAATCACGTAACCTCTAACAAGTAATCGAAAGCAGTCCATTTAGGATCGACGTTTGTGTCCTTGAAATCTTCAAACCCAAGGAGTTCCATCATCTTTTTTCCTTAGGTAATCAAACAACTGATACTCTACAAGTATAAAGAGTTGAGTTTGGTGAAAAGTACAAATATACAGAGAGTGTGTGAGCTTCTTTACTTTCAACTCAAGTAACTCAAACGATATTTTTGAAATAGATATTATCACTAACGGTAACTAAGCCTCTCTCTGCTCATATTTCGGTTTACTCCGACGGATTCCCTGTTTGAATTTTTTTTTCCTTCCCTAAATCTTTGAAAAAGCATATATATATTTCAAGAAAATCGGAACCATATATATATTTGTAATTCTTTGTGTAGAATTCCTATTTGGTTCTGGTTCTATCAATCTCCGTAGAAAAAATGGAGTTTCTGTCATAGGTTCCTGGATACATATTTGTCGGTTTTTGGGAAAATGGGTTCAAGCATTTTCTAGTGGTTGTTTTGATTGTAATAGTTTCTTGGATTTGTGTTGAGAATCTTGGTTGTTTGATGAAATACCTGAATCAGACACTGTATTTCTATGTTCTTTCTTAAAACCAATCATAAGTTTTTTTTTGTTTTGGATAAAATGTTTTCCATATTTCCGGTGGGTGATGCAACTTGTAAGAATAAAATTTAAGCTTGTTAAAAGAGGTTTACTTTATCTTAAATCTGACTCTATTCAAGTTAGAAGATTAGGGTGAATTCTCAGATCCTTATATGTCAAATTGGCTGCATCATTCCCAGCGTGTAGCTGATAGTTTGGAGAAACCTGTTGTGTGTCGAGAATCAGTAGCCTTTCCTCGACCTGTGGCCAATTGTAACAACCTTTACTTGGGTGCGGTAACTTCCTGTTACAAATTGGTGTTTATTTCTCCTCATAGTTGCTATTTTTGGTTTTCAATGTTGGTGTTCCTTTGGTTTTTGTTGATCTATCAATTAATGACTGTCATTGGAGTCCCTCAATACTCCCCCGCTGCTTGCAAGGACTGGTTTGGCTTTAGCAGCTCCATCGCATGATGTATTCGAATGCGGCTGAGCATTGGGGGCTATTAGGATCGTTCTATGGTTAAGGATTTGGATTAATTCAAATCCTATTTTTATTTGTATTTGGATTAATTTAATATTAAAAAAAAAAACAACTCTACACAAACTGTTCAGCTCTCATGTCTATATATTTATACTTCTACCCTAATAGCCATATGATTATCTAAAACAAAAATAGAGCTTCTTAGTTCTGAAGATTTCAAGAACATAAGGACCGAACCTGAATGGACAGCTATAGCTTGTTTGTTAGAAGTTTTGAGAGTCGAGCAGGAAAAAATGCAAGAGCGAATCTTTGTGAAGAAGAAGAAGAATGGCCAATTGAAAAGGAAACGTCGAATCCAAGGAGAAAATATCAAGAACAAGAGACCTGTTACCTCTTATCCACTTAAGCCACCGTTGCCTAAAGACTTGAAACGACTTATTGTTGAAAACATGGGCAGGTCAAATTGCATTAAGGTGATTTTAAAAAATTGCTTTTCTCTTATGTAAACCTTCAAGCGAGTCGATTGTTGATACCGTTTTCATAAGTCAAATTCCATGGGTTTCTCAATATATCTGAGGTTAAGCGTTTGAAGAACAAAGAAGCCATTAAAGCGTGCTCGGTGGAACCATCAATAGAGGAAACTGAAATCAACTTTAAATGGTGGGATATGCACAAAAATACAATGTATATTCTTATGACATCTTGGAATTCTATTTGTATAAAGAACAACAGACTTAAAGTTGAAAATCTTGTTCAGCTCTGGTCATTCCGAGTCAACTCAACTTTATGCTTTGTACTTCAACAATTCTAAATTAATTTAACCCCAAAAAATGTATAATTGAAGTTATGAAGTAATTTATGATATTAAATACTAGTATTACTTGAATCAAAACATATATATCTATTACTTTATTACATAACTCCAACAAGAAAAAAATGTAAAAATCTGATGTTATCTTGTCTCTTTGTCTTTAGCAACCGTAACTAAATCTCTCTTTCAAAGGCCTCATGTATATTTGCTTATCATATAGATAAGCATAAAATGTATGCCCAAAGGCTCTTTTTACTTTTTGTCTTTGCTTATTACTCTCTCTGTAACTAAAATTAAATCAATGGCAGCGTAAATCAACTAAATAATTTGTCTTCATGGCATTCAAGCCAATTGCCAACACCATAAATTTGTAATACCAAAATTTTTATAAACTAACTAGGTTACCTTTACAAGTAAGCAAAATTCGGATCAATTCAAAAAAATTGACAAAAAATTTAAATTTTGAGTTAATCGATTCGAGTTATTTGAGTTAACTCAAATAACTCGAATGATAGATTGGTGTAAATACCTTTTTAGTCCCTATCAACTTTGACAGTAAGCAGATTGTCTAAAAATAATTTTTGAAAAATTCAAAATTTATATTTTTAAAAAATTTTAAAATTATTAAAAAATTTAAAATTTTAAAAAATTTTAAAATTTTAAAAAAAATTTAAAAAATATATAAAAAATGTTAAAATTTTAAAAATTTTCTAAAATAATAATTGTGGGACCTATTTCATGATTCTAATTTATCATACTCAAGTATCTTATTTTTTATTGTTTTGCTTTAAAAAAAATTTCAAATATATTTATATGCTATAATACGGAGTTAGTTATACTCTAACAATATTTTTATTTAACATGTTTAATTTTTTTAATCTCACTTGATTCGATTCGACTCGACTCGAATTTTATTTCACTCGATTTGATTCGAAAAAAATTTAAATTGATTTAGGATGATAAATAGGACTCGCGAACTCGATTAACTCAAAATTTTATTACTCAAATCGAGTGAAATTATTCGAGTTAAATTTAAAAAATTAAACATGTTAAATAAAAATATTGTTATAGTATATCAAATTCCATGTTATAGCACATAAATATATTTGAATTTTTTTCAAAAATACAGGATCGACAACCTGATTTGACTTCCTACATGTTGTGACATCGTCAAAACAGTATGTTACGTAACGATGTTGTACCACTTGACGTTGAGACATCACAAACTGTTGGCCAATGTTGCGACGAAGGTAAATCAAAGTTGGGATGAGGAACCTGCTTTATGCAAAAATAGGTCATTTAACATCAATTTCACTTAGCTAAACATTCCACAAACCATTTGATGTTCAATGTACCACATCACTTGCATAGGTTCAAGTCCAAACACGTTCCAAACATAACATTAAAACATATTATCATCCAAATATCCAATATGCTTCAAACGACACCATTTTCACATCAAAACTACTAATACCATTACAACATACCAACTATTCATTTCTCAATTCAAATTTCATTCAAGCTCACATTTTCATTTACCATTCACACATAACACTTCATAAACTAAATACATGTATATATATATATATATCAATTGTCATTTACTACTCAAGTTTATTAGCAATTAAGGTTTCAAACCATCTTAACTGATAATATTCTAGAATGACATATATTTATGTATTAATTACATATTTATTTTGAGTATGATCCTACTAATTTGAGCTATTTATGGCTTTTTATCTTGTTGGGAATAAATTAAAAGCAAAAGGAAATTTAGGGGCAAAAAGCATAAATTTAAAGATAAAATGGGCCAGCATGAGAAGTAGGAGAGAAGTGGTGCCGAAAATGCAAATTATGGAAGACTTGACGGCAAAAGTGCAAAGAAGAGATTTTATAAACAAAGACTATTTAATTTTTAATTATATTAGGATAATTGTTAAATATTATTATTTAGATTTAATTTTAGCTTTTATATTTATTTATCTTTAATTATCTTTATTTATTTGTATTTATTTTTTAGAATTTAATTAGGAATAAACTAGGTTTCCTAATACAATAAATAGGGAATGGGGTGACACAAATTTAACTCATATTTTTTGTAAACACTCCCTCTTCCAAAAAGCTTAGCCTTATTTCCTTTCATATTATTCAATAAAAATTATATTTTCATTACATTTATTTCTTTTTACCCAAAAATCATGAGCCACTAAACTTATCTAACCAAAGGTTGTCGAAATTCCCCCAAAAGGGTTCATAAGGCTTAGGATCTGTGCTTAGCCTTCTCAACGAGTGTTCATCACTTCTCCGTACTACGGGACTGACGCTTCCATCCATGTCCCTTCAAAAGTGATCTTTTTATCTTGTGCAAAGGCGGCCGCTTTGTATGTTTTGGGAAGGTTACACAGTCGATTCTTTAGCTTACTAAGTCAGAGGTTAGCGAGCCCAAGAGACAAAATGGCATCGCATTCGTCATTGAGAAGTGAAGATCTAGCATAAAATGGTCCCACAAAAGCAATTGTTGGCTAGAGTTAGGTTCTTCTAAATCGTAAGTCTAAAATCTTGGGGCTAGTGGCCGTAGGCGTCCTTTTCCACTATAACTAGCTTATTCTGTTTGAGAAGGATCACCTAAAAGCCGAGGATTGAACCCAAGGCAGATCGAGTCAACTGGAGGCTGGAATCTCTCCATAAAAACTCTTTTTCCTCAACTCTATTTATTTTTACAATTTTAATTTTAATTTTCACAATTTCAATTCAATCAAACTTTTAATTTTGTTTTTTTTTTCAGGTACACAGGTTTTCTTGAGCACGACTCTATCCAGGATCTCGAGGAACAGGAACTTGTGCAAATCCAATCCCTAAGGATTTGACCCTACTTCCCTTATACTATTATTTTCATTATTTTATAGGGATAAAATATATTTGGTGCTCTCAACGACGCATCATTAACATTATAAGGTTACCTAACAACTACTAGTAAATTTCAAATTACCACCAAATTTACAATTCAAGTGAAACTTACGCCAATTAGCAAACTACCATCATATAATCATTTTCATATAACGATTTTCAAAACTCAAACAAACCATTTCATTTCCAACTAGGCCATTTACAAACTTTAACAAAAGTTGAACATGTTATCAAACATTCATTTATATACTTAAACATTAACAAATTCATATTCAAGGATCAACCATAGTTCCAATCACTATTATCTCAAGTAAACTCATATATTAACCCTACATACATTCCACATAACCAAGATTAAAATGAGCCAAAAGACTACCGACAAGATTATGAAATAGTGTGATCTTTAAGTTGATTCAAATAGATAAGTGTCACAACCCGAAAATCTACAAGGCAAAGCGAGACAATGGGTAAGAATTTTGGATGCTTTGTAAGTCCATATGAAAGTTTAATTGGCATTAGACTAATTTAGAAATTAAAATGCATTGGTACAAATATAGCAATCCTTTAGTTTCTTGCACATTCATATACTTTCACAAATACATCAAATAAGTTAGTCTGATTACGTGTCATAAGCTTAAAACACATTCATATAGTGAAATAACAATCCATCATATCACATATACTTACCAAATCATATTCAATTTGTAAAACATATATAATTTCATTCATATACATATATATTTATGTCGAACATCTTGATTTCATTTAGTACCATTTTCATTTATGTTTTTCACCCGAATAACTAAAATAAATTGAACTGAGATACACAAGACTGATATGATTACATATGTTGACATTGTCGAGTTGTTAACCTTAGCTTCTAATCCAGGTTGCTAACACTAGTTTAGTTTGAATTTGCTAACACTAGCTTCAAAGGATCCGCAACATATGTTGGATATCCAGTCATCGAATTAATTCCCAATTACAACACCCAATTTTTTATACAAGTAGACATATTCGAGCTACTAGCACTAGCTTCAAATCAGGGTTGCTAACTAGAAACACAAAAATATACACACTTTTTCATGCCACTTTAACTCAAATTCATGCAGTTTCGGTAAAATTATTGTCGAAAATTATATAATTATTATAAAATAATTATTTTGGACTTAAATTATTAACATAATTAATTTTAAATAATTTTATAATAAATTTTGATCATTGTCGAAAAATTTGCATGAAGGGCGAAAATTGGCTCGATAGAAACTGCTAGAAGCGCAAAATCGAGAAGCGATTTTTGAAGCCTCGAGACATGAAATTTTCAGCTAAAGACGGTCCAAATTATGTGTATTAATTCATAATTTAATTAAAATTTAATTTTAATCCAATTTAATTTGGATTAAATAATTTATTTTTAATTAAATTATGAAAAGTTGCCCAGTTGAGCTGAACCGAGAGAACAGAACCAGTCAAGCTTTGGGCAGCCCAAAACCGTCCAGCAAGCTGACCTAATCAGCTTGCTTGGCTGATTAATTGGCTAGCAAAAAGGCCCTTGAAGACTTCGTCTTCAAACTTGCCACATGTGTGGCCGGCCATGGGAGGGCTCTTTGGCTGCTGATTTTGGCTATTTTTAGCAGCCCTCTCAGCCTATAAAAACCCCCTTTGGCTACTCATTTCACCACACCACAACTTTCTCATCTCTTCTCTTCTCTCTCAACTTTCTCTCTTTATTTTTCCATCTGTTTTCCTTTGTCCTCTTGCCGATTTCACCTCTTGAAAAAGAGTCGTTCATCCATCATTTGGAGCAACATTCAAGTGTTCATAGAAGCCTTGGTTCGACAAGAACAAGTGAAGAAGGAAGAGTGGAACAACCCAGCCAAGCGACGGAGAAACACCGGATTTTCTTCTTGTTCCCTATCTTTTTAAATTCTGTTGTTGTTATGATGAACATGTCTATGAATATTTATGTTGATATGATTTATTTCATTAATATGGCTTAAATTTAATTTGTGTTAGGTTGATTACATTTCGTCTTCTTAATTTATTAAAATTGTGTTTGTGTTGTTATAGGCCTCGTAAGATGTTTGATTAAGTAAAACCATGACTAGGTTATTCTTGCATTACAATTGTAAGGTAACTAATGAATTAATTATTTAAACGGATTGA
Source organism: Gossypium hirsutum (assembly GCF_007990345.1). Lineage (NCBI taxonomy): Eukaryota > Viridiplantae > Streptophyta > Magnoliopsida > Malvales > Malvaceae > Gossypium > Gossypium hirsutum. The sequence goes on along the minus strand of NC_053428.1, from coordinate 49,281,416 downwards.
AATTGTAATTAATTGACACGATACTTAATCAGTGCATGTTTAATCATCTAAGGTAGCTAAAGGTTAATGATGATCGCTAAACTAACTAAAAATTCGACTAAGGCAAGCGCACCTATCGAACAGTAGTATAGTTGTGGTGAGACCGAAAATATCATATCCACAAGGACTAAAAGTACTAGTAATTACTATCTTTTTTTTTCTAGCCCAAGAATTAAAGGGATGTTTTTTAACTAAGATTAACTATTTAATTAACTAAGAACACGATAGAGATAAAAGTTGGAAAATACTTTTAGAAAACCGATGGAGAAGAAAATACCAAGGAAGAATCCACTTAGACTTCACTTATCATTTCTGAATTAGACGATTTATTCACTTGACTTAATCCGTAGAAATCCCTAGTTTATGTTAATATCTCTCTCAAGACTAAAAACAACTGACTCTAGGTTTATTAATTGAAATCTTTTTCTAATTAAAACCCATATTGTCGCATTAACTCGATTTATGGATTCCCTTATTAGATTTAACTCTAATCCGGCAGATTTATGTCGTTCTATCTCTAGGATTGCAATCAACTCCGCTTAATTATACTAGACCTACTCTTAAACAGGGACTTTTGCTCCACTGAATAAGCACATCAGACTTGAATTAATATCCTAAAATATTAAAGCAAGAATTAAGAACACATAATTAAGAATAAGAACAAATATTTATCATATAATTCAAATTGTAATAAGATTTGTCTTAGGTTTCATCTTCCCTAGGTATTTAGGGAATTTAGTTCATAAAAATGAGGGAAAACATCTCAAAATTGGGAAAACTACAAAACATAAAGAAGCCCAAAAAATTTGGTCGAAATTGAATGGAGATCTTCAGTCTTAAAGTAAATCCTACTTCCGAACTGATTCCAATGGATGTCTTCGAGTATTTTCTGTCTTCTATTCTCCAGTCCCTTTTGATCCTCTTCTAGGGTGTTTATATAGACTTTGGAATGCCCAAAATAGCCCAAAATTAGCCTTTTCTGAATAGAATTAAACTTGGGCTCGACAAGGACATAGCCGTATGACACGTCCGTGTGAGGGTGCTCAGGCCGTGTGAAATTCTGAGTTGGTTTAAGTCGACGTGGCCATGACATATGAGCGTGTGGCCTGCACATGTGTCTAACACGGGCGTGTGGAAGTGCCTAGGCCATGTGGAACACTGAAATCAACCTATTTTGTCCGTTTTTGGCTCGTTTCTTACTCTTTTTACTTTTCTATGCTCTCCTGAGTATAAAACATGAAATTAAAGGATTAGAAGCATCGAATTCAATAAAACTAGTGATAACTCATCCATAAATATGCCAAGCATGGGAAAAAAATATGTATATATTACGGTTTATCAAATATCCCCACACTTAAGCATTTGCTTGTCCTCAAGCAAAATCCTCAACTCACAATTAAAATAAATTATTCTCAACTTATAATTCTCATCAATAATGTTTCAAAGTAATCCAAAAGTAATCATAAATTGGGAGTTTAACTAAAAGATCATTAACTTTTCAAACAATCCAAGTTGAGCATTTTATCACAAAAATATAGGTATTCCCTTTATCTAAGTATTTACCTTTAATTCAAAATCACACAGAGTTGGCATCCTCACTAAAGATTCACTTAAATTACTCAAGGTGTTTAAGGTTCAAAAATAAGCGCTCAATTAGTCAAACATGAAAAATTATTACCATAGACTTCCATGAAAATCAAATATCTACCACTTTAAATGAGATGATACACAAATCAAAAGGACTTTAACAAGGTAGTAATGGGGCTTGGGTTAAAGGTGTGGATAAAGGCTAAAAAAGAAGGTTAGAATCGAGATTGAATTGATAAATTACCTAGCTAGAAAAACTAACACTAAATAATTACATCAATCGAATTTATTAACGAGAAACATAAGCTTCTTCTCAGAATATGGAATTAAATACTTAGCTCATAACAAAGAACTAATAAGAATCAACATAAATATATATACACATTTTTTTATTTTATTTTATTTGTAAGAATAAGAACAAGTCAAATATTTAGAACTACTAATTGAATAGGAAAACATAGCAAGGCAATTATTCAAATCAAATCTCGACAAAATGAAGATCAAATTAAATAGGGAAAATTCTCAAGGAATCAAAAAGAGGTTAAAGGGTTAATGTTAAGGGTGAATTAAGAGGGAGGTTTTAAGCTCAAGAGGGTTCACTAAGGGTTAATTATGAAGGTAAGTCTTTTAAGGAGTGAGTGGGTTAAAACCTAAGTGCCTTTATCATCTCAGTATATCAAATCAAATATGTGGTCTCGACATGTATAATCGAAGCAAGTTCTAGAATAATAAATCAGTATTGACACACTCATAAGCAACAATAAAAGTGAGCAAGAAGGGATATATGCTCTAAAGGCTCAAAATCTCACAAAATTATGGCTTTTGATGTCAATCCTGTGAATTTGAAACTTCAAGATAATACCTAACTTTGGGGAAACAACCTAAAAATTTTTAATTCTCAAAAATCAACTTATCATGCTTGATTCTCTAATGTCTTAAAGTTTAAACAATCAATGCACGATTACCTATGATTTAATCCAAAATACATAAATAAAAATAATAAGTCAATCAAAATTCATTCTAATAGTAATATGAGAAAATTACTTGAGAACGAGATAGAAATTTAGGGATTTTCTGATAATCATATAAATAACCTCTCCACACTTAAGATGTACATTGTCCTCAATGTACAAAAATATATAGTAACAATATAAGCATAATATCAGAAAAGAGGGAGAGAAGCGAAACTGCTCTGAATTTTTGGATGAAATCCTTGGAATAGCGAAAGCTAGAATTATAGATAAGGCCAATGAAAGGCATGATTCTGAGTTACTAATAAGAAAATAAACACAACTGTGGAAGAGAATTAAGGATTACTCGATAATAACCATAAAGATAAACATAAAATATAAAACATAAGTCTTTAAAAATAAATAAAAGAAAATTAAAATTAAAATTAAAATTAATAATAATAATAATAATAAAATAAATAGACTCAAAGGTCCTCATTATCGAATGCCTCGTGGGTCGACGGTGCTGAAGGAGAGATATGAAGGTGGTGGCAAATCTGTCGAAGAGTGGCATCGATGCTGTCGAACCGCTCAAAACACTGCTGCTCAAAGTGAGTGAGTCGCTCAAATATATCTGTCAAAGTGGCAGCAGTGGGGTGGTGACTCTGTGATGGTGGTGGAGGCAGGTCCTCATGAAGGGGAGGCACATCATCAGTAATGTCCTCTGGATTATCCTAACCATCAGAACCAGCTAACCGATACTAAGAGGGATTGAATCCATGACGTCACTCGATCATCCTCATGTGGATTATACTAGAAATTTCTTGAGGAGACATCAGGCCTACTAGTGTGAGTGTCGATGACATCTCTGGTGTGTCGAGGAGATCGAAGTGTCGAGCGAGATAAGTCACGTAAGGGCCGAGAAAGATGGGGCCATTTTTATGGCATTCAGTTTGGTTGCGACAAGTGAGTGCGATGAAATACGCCAAATCAAACACATGTCTGGTAGTCATGTTCCACAGGAAATAGGTGTCATAAGTACTAACCACTCATGTGTTCTCTCTCCGACCTGTCAAAGAGTGAGCTAGTAGGGCGTAAATATACCACATGGCTGGAAAGAGGTGCGTCGCCTTCGAGCGACTCGCGTCATAGTTATTTAGGCCGTCTGTGAGCTCAGTCCAACATTGTGAAGGTGAGTAATGAATATGTTTATGAATCTGAAGAAAGTCCTCGGCGCTCATGAACTCTTCTGTGTAAAGTCCCAAAGCAACACCAAACTCTGGGACGCTCATGTGTCGCACTAGCCCACCAAGGCGAAAGGTGATAGTATTGGGCTCGTCATGGACTGACATGACCTGCTGGACTAAAAATGTGACGCCAAACTCTAAGGTGAGCTCCGAGTAGGTGGGCTCGATGATGGTGAAGAACCTATCCCACGGGGCTGTGGTAATAACCGCGCGCACATCATCAACCAAACGGACCTGCTCTAGCACGGCCTAATCAATGCAACGACCCACACCGAGGGGTCGTACTCCGAAAAGCTGATATAAATTGAAGGAAAGGGCGACGAGTTACGGCCGAAGCGCTCGAGAAGGTTGCGCCTGAGTCCTTCTGCTTTTTAAAAGTGGGGACGGCCACTTTTGACTTACCTCATGTGTTCGTCATAATGGGCCTGCAAAATGTTTTAGAATGAATGAACACATTTAATAGCGGTATGTAAGGATAGAATAAAAATTTAAACGAAGCTCCAAAATTGGACGAAAATAAACATAGAATATAATGGGGCTAAGAAACAGCATGCCTATTAAGAGAAACCTAAGACCAATCCATAAAGCAACAGAGCAAAAAAAATGAAATTATAAAACTAAGAACAGTAATGAAAATAGAAGATATGCAGAATTTAATGAAGCAAAAATACAAGATTAACATCAAGGAATTAACTAACTAATTAAGAACAAAGGAGTAAATAAAATCAGTAGCGACAAAGAGAAATAAAATAAAGAAACAAAATACAAAATAATAATTCAACTAATAATAATAAAGGATGACAATAACAAGGTTTGAGAAGGGTGACCGACGGTAAGGTTGATAGTCGGCAGAGTCACACGGGCATCGGAGCAAGGCTAGATGGTACGAGCAGTGGTGGCCGTGGCGAGAGGAAGGGATAGGCATGTGACGGTGGGGCTGGGTTGTGGGGATAGAAGCTTGAGGTGATGTTGGTCGGTGGTGAAGGGATAAGTGAGGAATGGGAAAAAGGGATGAAAGTGTATACGCAAAGGGTTGAGGAGTACATAGCGAGGCTAGGTGGCTCCAACAGTGGTCAGACAGAGGGGAGAGTGGAGTTGCAGCGGCTAGGGTTTAGGGGAATTTGGGAGAGAACAGAAAAGAATGAAGAAAGGGGCTAAGGTTTTTTTTTTATGGTGACACGGTCGTATAACGGCCACGTGTTGGCTACACGGGTGTGTCACACGCCCGTGTAGCTCAAATCTAGCCCATGTTCATCACAAAAATTTTATGACCTTTCGTCACATGGCCTTGGACACGCCCGTGTGTTCAGGCTGTATGGTTCACACGGTCGTGTTGCATGGTCGTGCTCTATGTTTTTCTCTTCTCCCATGCCCGTGTGGCTCACCCACACACCTGTGTAACCTACCACACGCCCGTGTAGATCGACTGTATCTTGCACACAGCCGTGGGCTTTACTCGTGTAACTTTCTGACTTGTTAAAATTCGAAAAATTAAACTCCAGGTTTCACATGGCCTAGGATACGCCCGTGTGTCCAGGCCGTATGGGTCACTGTACCTACATAAAAAAACACGAAAAATAAATAAAATAGACGGGTTAGTAGTGTTAGTGCTCGGGTTGCCTCCCGAGGAGTGCTTATTTAAAGTTTAAGCTCAACTCACCTCATATTTGCACGGTCATGGTGGTTCAAGGAGTTAAACTCATCATTCTTACTATCAATCTTATCAAAATAATGTTTTAGACGAGTACTATTTACCTTAAAAGTGCTGAATTTGAAATGAGTTGCCTCGACTGTACTGTATGGGAAAACATTGAGTACCGGAAAAGGTATAGCTCCATTAGGTTCAGAAGTGGCAACACGAGGGTATGCTTCATCTAACAGTACTTTGTCTCCAACCTTAAGTTGATTCGATTCCCCTTTAAGTTTGTCATGACACTGCCTTGATTCATCGTATATTCTCAGTTTCTCCTTAACCTGTGTTCGCCATTCATCTAGTTCCTCGATCTGTAGCCTTTGCTCTTCATGGATAGTCTTGTTATTACATGGACTAGAACGTAGCTCATTTGTACTTCTCGAAAGTTTTTCCTGTAAAGAGGGTTGAGCAACAAGGTTACTCACATTAAAAGAACTTGTGTAATCATCTCGATCACTAGTCTTTCTGTCAAAATCACGAGCTTAAAGTTTAATCATGTTAAACATCAATGATAGATCTAGCAGTTGCTAAAAAGGGTCTGCCTAGAATTAAGGGTACGTCACTATCTTCATCCATGTCTAAGACAACGAAATCGACTGGGAATATGAATTTTTCAATTTTAACAAGCACATCTATAACGATACCCGTAGGAAATCTAATAGTTTTATCAACTAATTGTATGCTCATCCTAGTTTGTTTGGGTTTCCCTAGTCTTATCTGCTTAAACATCTTGTAGGGCATGACATTAATACTTGCCCCTAAATCAGCTAAAGCATTATTAACATTCAAACTACAAATTAGACAAGGATTCGTAAAACTCCCTGGATCTTTCAGTTTGTTGGGTAGCTTGTTTTGCAAAATAGCTAAGCAAACTGCATTTAACTCCACATGCGATGACTTATCTAACTTTCATTTGTTTGCTAAAAGCTCCTTTAAAAATTTAACTGCGTTTAGCATATGTGAAAGAGCTTCAATAAACGGTAAGTTAATGTATAATTTTTTAAGTAATTTAAGGAATTTATGGAATGTTCGTCTATATGGTCTTTCCTTGTCGCATTGGGGTATGGCAACGAGGTCTATATTCTTTGCTTACCGGCTTTTGTGTACCATAACTCACCTCAACCTTACCATTGCTTACAACCGCTTCTTACCTCGTTTCAGATTTAGATTCAGCTAACCCTTCTTTGTCGCGCACAGTGATGGCATAGAGTTGCTCCCTTGGGTTAGTTTCTGTATTACTAGGAAAGCCACCTTACGGTCTTTTAGAGATCAACTTAGCAAGCTGAATTATTTGAGTTTCGAGCCCTTGAATTGACGCTTGCTGACTTTTAAGTGCTATCTTAATATCCTGAAAACGAGTTTCTGACACTGAGATAAATTTTGTAAGCATCTCCTTAAGGTTCGGCTTTTTCTCCTGTTGGTACGATGGTTGTTAAAAACCTAGAGGGTGTTGTGGCCTTTGATTCCTTTGACCATCCCACGAAAAATTAGGATGGCTCCTCTAACCTGCATTGTAAGTGTTACTATAAGGGTTATTCTGAGGACTAGAATTGTTACCCATATAGTGGACTTGTTCTCCCTCAGTGCTAGGGTTGAAGGATGGATAACCTGTGTTGTGTATCCCTCCTCCATTTGAATTACACCTCATCACTGGATGTACCTGAGTAGAATCATACAAATCATCAATCTTTTTATTCAATAGTTCTACCTGGTTAGATAGCATAGTGACCGCATTGAGGATGAAAACACCAGCTGCTTTGGTCGGCTTCGTTGTCATGACTTGCCACTGATAGTTGTTTAGTGACATCTCTTCAATAAATTCGTAAGCCTCTTCAAATTTTTTGTTGTTCAAGGTTCCACCGGCGGTTGCATTAATCAGTTGCCTTGTTAAGGGGTTTACACCGTTGTAGAAGGTCTGAACCTGTAACCATAAAGGTAACCCATAGTGAAGGCACCTTCTCAGTAAATCCTTGTATCTCTCCCATGCATCATAAAGCGTTTCTAAATCCATCTGCACAAAAGAAGAGATATCATTCCTCAATTTAGCCATGTTAGCCGATGGAAAATATTTAAGCAAAAAATTTTCGGTCATTTGTTCCCAAGTAGTGATTGACCCTCGTGGTAACGAGTTTAACCACTGTTTAGCCTTATTCCGTAATGAAAAGAGAAACAATCGAAGGTGAATGGCATCATCAGAAATGCCATTGATCTTAAAGGTGTAGCAGAATTCCAAAAAATTTGCTAAATGAGTGTTTGGATCCTCGTCCTGCAAACCATCAAACTGAACAAACTGTTGTATCATTTGAATCGTGTTAGGTTTCAGTTCAAAATTATTTGCAAAAATAGCAGGTCTAACAATACTCGATTTAGTTCCTGTTAAAGTATGCTTAGCACAATCATACATAGTACAAGGAGCAGGATTCTAATTTACTGGATTTGCAGCAACTACAAGAGGTAGCAGATTATTCAGATTGTCTGCCATCTCTTCGGGTATATCGGTCACATCCTATTGCTCTTCCTCTATATACTGTAGGCTTCGCCTTATTTCTCTTCGATTTCTGTAAGCTGTGCTTTCTATCTCACTACCAAATAGCAACGGTCCTAACTGGTTCTTTCTAGTCATAAACTAGAGATTCCTGTCAGAAGCAAATAACAAGGAGATTAGAAGAGAAGTAAAAATTAAATTAAAAAAAAGTAATTTGCAATAAAAATAAGAAAAAATGGCTAAATTCATAAAATTCAAGCGTTCCAAATATCTTAGTCCCTGGCAACAGTGCCAAAAACTTGATGAATGCATCCAGAAAAGGGCTTTACACTGAAAGAAAGCAATTACATTGATTTCATTACGAGTATTCGTTAGGTTGCGAAAACTCTCAATTGGGAGTTGTTTTGTGAGAAAAGTCCTAGTATGGATGATGAATTAGTTCGTGAGTTTTATGTGAATTTAATCTCAAGCGAATTGACGGAAGTTCCTGTTCGCAGAATCAAGGTACCAATAACCTCAAACGTTATTAATGAATTCTTTGAATTACCTGATTTTAAAAACGACGAATATTCTTCCTTGATGAGCAATATTGAGCCTGAAAATCTGCAAGAAATTCTCGAGGAACTTACAGTTCCAAGTTCTAAGTAGATTATGTCAAAATAAGGAATTCACACTTGTCGAAGAGAATATTTGACACCACACTCGAAGATGTAGTTCTATTTCATTTAATCCAGCCTTATGCATATTTCACATGGAACTACAATTTCATTAGAGCGAATGGTCTTATTATACTCAATCTTAACTGGAAAGACCATTGATGTGGGAAAAATCATCTTAAGAGAAATGTAAAATTGTGCCGCTAGACGTTTTGGCCCAGTTTACTTCCTTTTTACGATAACAATTTTGTGCTTGAAAGCTAAAATTCTGGCAAACGTAAAGAAGGCAGGTTATAGCTAGGGCACAATCACATATTGGAACCTCTATCGAATAGCTGGAAACTTCGTTCTATAGCAACGAGTTGAAAAAAGTGAGGATCTCGAAGAAGAAGAAAAAGATCCACAAAGATCGAACCGATGCAATCAGCTGAAATCCCTGATAGGCAGAACCAATGGAACCAGAAGCTGAACCTGACGACACAACTTCAATGTTCAGAACTCTATCACCTTACCCAGATCTTCAAGATGAGCTGTCAAAGTTCATGGATATAATGCAACATATGCAATGGCAGCAACAAGCTTACTGGAGATATTCAAAAATAAGGGATAACTCAATGAGAAGCGCTCTTACGAAAATATACAATGACCCGGTTATTTTTGTGCCTGAGTTTCTAGATTTCATATTCGAACCATAGAGTCCAATATTGAAAAAGGAGTGAAGTGATTCATACAAAAACAAACATGATGGAACAAAAGATAAGTCGAATTCAGACAGATCTGCAAAAAAATAATCTTGACTTTATTTTATTTTTGCTCTTAGGTTATTTTAGGATTAAGTTTAATTAGGAAATCATTAATAAAAATGAACAAGTCGCAAAATATAAAGTGTGGCAATAGATATACACATGTCTAGGATTGGATTTAGAGAGAGCTTGGTACTTAAGCAGTCAAATTGACTCACCTCCTCTTTTCTAGACTTCTACCTGGTGTATACTATCTATTCACTTTTAACAACGAGGACATTGTTCATCTTAAGTGGGGGGATCGAAAAATTGAAATTATTTTCGCTCAGAATAAGTTTTACTTTCAGTTATGATTAGGATATATTTTGTTCAATAATTTGAAATTCTATTAAGTATGCTAAACTTCAGTATAAATAAAGTTCAATTATTTCAATAAATTGCTACGTTAGCTTAATAATGACATAAATGTATTTTTAATAAAGCATGTAAATCGTACCATAAAATTTTTAGTTCCTTAGGAAAGTTAGGTATGCATGAAAGTTTAAGTCTCTAGAATTGACTTAGTAGTTTCTTGAGGCGAAATCCTCGGAAGCATGGGAAGTTGAAAATGATTTAGGCAATTTTTTTTTTGGACCATTTGAGCCTTTCAAGCCAACCATGATGAATTTTTATCCGTTGAAACCCAACTTTGAGACTGTATGGCACTAATTTTATTTGAACCCTTGCAATATTTAGCCATCACTCCTCTCTTAATTATCTTTAAATTATCCCAAGCACTAGACTCAGTACTATTCAGAACATTATTTAAAAACAAGTTTGGGGGAGTTTAAAAGAAGTATCAAATGCTCAAAAAATATTTGTAGTACATACAACAAAATGCTCGTAAAAAAAAGACCATATGTACTTGAAAGAAATTGGATGTACAAAAGAGCATGTGAAAGAAAAATAAGTTGGTGTATTGCAGTAAATATTTCTAAGGTCCAATTGAAGCTGAGTCTAGGGCTTTTAGCCTAAATATATCTATCTTTTACCTACCTCTAGCCTAGCCACATTAGAACCTTTTTAAAGACCTATTGATTCAAGTTTTTATGCTACTTACATTAGTGGAGAGAAATTGCTAAGTTCAACATATGAAGGCATAAATTCAACTTAATGATTGTAGCTTAATCTTAAATAAAGGAATAAAATCAAATTGGTAAGGATTAACATGTCTTTATTAGGAACCATTTTAGTCTAATTTTTGTTTTCATAAGAATGATTGAGATTAATTTGAATGATATGTATACATAAGTAGCATAAATATCAAATTTCTTGTTCTTGAGCATAAGTATACCAAATTCATGATTGTTCGTAAGAATGTTGTTCTGAAGGAATTTTTCAAAGGTTTTTTCGAGAAATTTTTTTCAAATATGTGCATTACTCGGGACAAGCAATGAATTAAGTTTGGGGGTGTGGAAACACAAAAATATACACACTTTTTCATGCCCTTTTTAACTCAAATTCATGCAATTTCGGTAAAATTATTGTAGAAAATTATATAATTATTATAAAATAATTATTTTGGACTTAAATTATTAACATAATGAATTTAAATAATTTTATAATAAATTTTGATTAATTTTTATCATTTTCGACAGATTTGAACAAAGGGCGAAATTGGCTCTGCAGACACTACTAGAAGCGCAAAACTGAGAAGCGATTTTTGAAGCATCGTGACAAATGAATTTTTAAGCTAAAGACAGTCCAAATTATGTGTATTAATTCATAATATAATTAAATTTTAATTTTAATCCAATTTAATTTGGGTTAACTAAATTATTTTTAATTAAATTATGAAAAGTGACCCAGTTGAGCCGAACTGAGAGAACCTAACCAATCAAGCTTTGGGCAGCCCAAAACCGTCCAGCAAGCTGACCCAATCAGCTTGCTTGGCCGATTAATTGGATTACAAAAATGCCCTTGAAGGCTTCTTCAAACTGCAAACAAACACCTCCACTATTCGTGCCTTTCTAGATTTGCCCTAGCCTTAATATATCAAGTTTGGAAACTTCAAACTTGCCACATGTGTAACCGGCCATGGGAGGGCTCTTTGGCTGCTGATTTTGGTTATTTTTAGCAGTCCTCTCACCCTAAAAAAGCCCCCATTGACTACTCATTTCAACACACCACAACTTTCTCATCTCTTCTCTTCTCTCTCAACTTTCTCTCTTTATTTTTCCATTTGTTTTCCTTTGTCCACTTGCCGATTTCACCTCTTGAAAAAGAGTCGTTCATCCATCATTTGGATCAGCATTCAAGTGTTCATAGAAGCCTTGGTTTGACAAGAACAAGTGAAGAAGGAAGAGTGGAACAACCCAGCCAAGCCACGGAGAAACACCGGATCTGCTTCTTGTTCCCTATCTTTTTAAATTCTGCTATTGTTTTGATGAAAATGTCTATGAATATTTGTGTTGATATGATTTATTTAATTAATATGGCTTAAATTTAATTCGTGCTAGGTTGATTGCATTTCGTCTTCTTAATTTATTAAAATTGTGTTTGTGTTATTATAGGCCTCGATAAGATGTTTGATTAAGTAAAACCATGACTAAGTTATTCTTGTATTACAGTTGTAAGGTAACTAATGAATTAATTATTTAAACGGATTGAAATTGTAATTAATTAACATGATACTTAATCAGTGCATGTTTAATCATCTAAGGTAGCTAAGGGTTAAATTAGCAACGGTATCGAGTTTGCCTTGCATAACTTGCAAGATTATTGTGATTAAACTGTTTTAAGGTAGAAATACATTGTTACCTCACGTAATCTTTTATGTGCTTATGTGATTTAAATTAATTGTTTGATTGGCATAGATATATGTACAAGAGATTATTTTAATTTCATAAGTATGTATGTGCATTTAACACATTTGTCTATTGAAGTTTGTTTAATCAGTTGAATTGACATAGAGATACAGTCAAGAGATGAATGGATTTTTGTAGGTGAGTATGTTCATAAGTTAGCAAATTACCGAGTTGCCGTGAATTTATTCTAACAACATAAACATGAGTTTAATAATTCTAAGTTAAGAAATATAATCAATCTGACACAATTATGTCACCTTGATTCAAATCAGCTTTTGAAATTGTGCATTAGAATTTTATTTTATTTTATTTACTTTAATTTGTTTTATAGCTTTTAATCACTTTTCAAATCAAAATATTTTCTCCACCAAAGTGTTTTAAATTGCTTTCATAAATAATTCTTTTCATAGTCCCTGTGGGTACAATAACTCGACATTTACTTGTCACTTTATTACTTGTTGCGATTGTGTACACTTGCAAATTTTTGTCATTCCACTAAAACTAGCTTAGTACGATGTTACTAACAGTAGCTTCAAAGAATCCACAACTTATGCTCGATTTCAAGCCATTGTATTAATCCCTAATAACAACACCCATTTTCCTTTTTTGGAACCTTAATGGCTAGGGGTGAGAAAATCCGATTTGATTCAAAAAACTCAATAAAAAATTTAAATTTTGAATTAAATAGTTTGAGTTATTCAAGTTATTTGTATTAACTCGAATAAAAAATTAAATTTTTTGATTTAACTCGAATATGAATTACACAATTCAAATTATCTAAAAATATGAATAAGAAAAGACAAAACTATGTCGTTTTGATAAATCTTAAATTAAGATTTTTAATTCATCAGCCTTACTTTCCTTCTCGTCGTTCCAAATCCACCCCCCCCCCCATTTTCCTTTTCTCCTTTACTCAAAAGCTTGGATTCTTTCCCCACGCCTGATCCCCCCCACTTTTAATTGTTTACCCGTTTTTAGCTTTTTGTTTGATCCCACGACCTGGAAAACTAGGTTTGGAAAATGCAGCAAAAAATAAATTTAGGGAAAAACTACAGTTTTAAAAATTTTTCAAAACAAGAATTTAGTTGTGATATCTAAAGTACTAAAAACTTAATCAAAATTGTACCTTTTCAATTCGTATAGGATGAATGCTTCGACCGAGTAGTCTTCTCCACTATCCTTAAGCTCACATTTGCCGAGTGTGGTCTCGCTTCGAATTAGAATTTTTTCTCAAAAATTACCAATGGGGGTAATTTTATAATTTCTCTAAACTTTTGGGCCAAGTTGTAAATAAAAAAAATCTCTAGAAAGTTTCTGAAATAAATTTTTCAGAGAATTTTCTCTCTACAACTTTCTCTTGAATTCAAGTATGTGAAAAATAATGACCCAAGGCTCTTTTTATATAGGAAGAGTTTAGAGAGTTCAATTATTATTAATCTTAATCACTTTAATTTTAAATTAATATAATACTTATGAAGATAAATATTAGATTAAACTTAATATTATATCTTATTAAAATAATAGAATGTTTATATACAAGATAAACATTAAATTAAATTTAATATTAAAATAATCACTTTAATATTAAATTAATAAAATACTATTAAGATAAGTTTTCAATTAAATTTAATATTAAATATATTAAAATAATATTATTTTTGGAATAATAAAATCTAAAATCAAATTCTCTGGTAGAGTCTCAGTTGGAGTACAATTCTTCCACTGCTCAACCACCGAAAACTCACAGTCGTCGACCATTTGCTGACAACTGGAATGCTGCCGTCGAAGCCGCCAACACCTCGAGCTGATTCTGTTTCTACTGGTTTGGTCCAGGCTAGTGGCGGCCCAACCGGTCCAATCTAGCCAACAGTTGGACTATTGACTCGGTTTCACATACCAAGCTCGGTTTGACTAGTTTTTGGGTTTTGGTCTCGATTTGGGCTCCTGGACCCAATTTATGATTTCAGGTTCAATTTTCAAGTTTAATTATCCATTGGGCTAAATGTCTGACTTAAAAATTAATTTCCAAAAATATCTTATTAATTTTAATTAATTTGATTAAGTTAATTTTACTTGATCAAAATTAATTTTCCCAAAAATCACTTAGATTTTCTAAATTAATTTTTTAAGAAATTTCTTTAATCAAATTCTCTAGTTGAACAATTCTTACGACCGCCCAATTTAATTTCACGTCGAACAATCGACTCAATTAAATTATTTCCAAAGTCATGGAATTTTCTTCTGATTCAAATGCAGTCCGGTCGAGCTTTTGTTGAGCTAGCGGAAGGACCAATCGAACATATACAATTAGGCTCTAGTAATTGCAATTATGTCCAAAAGCAATTTTCTGATAATTTGCAATTACTCAATCACGGAGTCAGTCCACAAGACGTACCATGATTGAAAACTCCTTATCGTATACTCTTTACGAAAGCAATTCATCCAACTGCTTTGTCCAATGACCTCGTCATGTTTGTGTTACCCTCATAAGATATCCTTGATTCCTTTTGAGTTAAATCCGTTCACTTAATACGATCCTATTTTATCTCATTGTCATCATTGTGTCTTCTTAATAATTAATATGATCACTATCAACAAATGACTGTGATAAATTTCTCATTCGAGAACAAGCAACCCGTGGCTACGGTCGATATTTATCAATCCACACAATGTCAGTGAAAGGATATCGTTACCTCTTTAACTGAGCTATGAATTCTACTGTTGCTAATAAATTCATGTCATACACAAGTCATGTACCCCACATACTGACTATCAACTCAATCATCTTTAGAGCATAAGCCTTCACTTATATCAAAACACATGAGTTACATATGCATGATGTAACACCCCTTACCCGTGTTCGACATCGAAACAGGGTATGAGGAATTACCGGACATAAACACATGCAATCATATAAAATTGAGTCATGAATTTTGCATTCAAATTTAAAACTTTTCACATTTCATCTTAAAGTCCCTAATATGGGCTTACGAAGCCCAAATCATGCTTTGGAAACGGTTCGGGACCAAACCGAGAACTTTAGAAAACTTTGAAAATTTTCATGAAAAATAGGGGCACACTCCCGTGTGATATTAGGACACGGCTGTGTGGCTCGCATGGCCATGTCCCTAGCCCGTGCACTAATCTGACTTGCCGTTGCGAACAATTTTACGTTACACATAGATATCACCACTCATTCATCCAGAACTCTTTATTGATTGTGTTTACAGAGCCTTAAAAAATTACTCTTTCTTTCCTCTTCTCGTGCCCTTTCCTAAGAGGGGCCACGTCCTTCACTCTAACTGTGAAACTTATCTTTTACGCTTACACTTCTCAAATCCCCTAACTTTGACAAGGCAACAAACAAGTAAGCTCTTAGCGCTTTTTTGGCAAAGGCTACTCGCTCGCATCTCGGTAGAGTTGTCTTTGCTAGCTTCATATGTAAGCATACACATCCTTGAAATGCATCATCATGGACTTATAATATAGCCAATATACCAACATCAAATGGCCTTACACAACAATGAACTTTCAAATAGCATAGGCCAACATTTTAGGCCAAAATAATTATGACACATACAAAAATAATCAAGTCCCCTATACATGCCATTGACCTTAAGTAGAAGAATTATTAATACCCAGTTTGTTAGTTTGATAGTGTGATAGGTTTTCCGGTGACTTCCAAACCGAGCTAACCTGAGAACATTATAAACACAGAAAATAAAAGGAGTAAGCTATATAGCCTAGTAAGTTGGTATGTAAATAATAAGAAATTTATTAACATGCTTTTACGAATTCTCACAATATGTTCTCAAGATAATACAATCATAATTGCAAATAGTTCCACTATTTACTCTTGTTCATCTCAAGTTGTCTACTCAAGTCACAGTCACTAAATTATTTATATATTGAGCTAAAGAACTCCAAATTAAGATCTGCTAATTTTCCCTAAAACTAAACTTACATATCTTCTTACCATAAAATTTTCAAAATTTTTGGTCTCCCCAATAAGTACAGTTTATTCTTTAAAGCATCCCCTATTTCGCTGTCCGACACTTCCAACCCTTCTTCACTAAAAATTAATTATCTCTTCATACGGGATCCGGATGATGTTTCCGTTTGTTTCTTTTAAAAATATACTCATTAAGGATTTTAAGCATATAAATTATAACCCATAATTTTTTTTACAATTTTTAATGATTTTCCCAAATCAGAACAGGGGATTTAAAAATCATTCTAACTCTGTCTCACAAAATTTAAAATATCTCATAATATGAAATTCTTTTGCTTACAGAGTTTCCTTTATATGAAAATAGACTCAATAAAATTTAATTTCATATCTTATTCAACCTCTAATTCGATTTCCACCATTTTTGATGATTTTTCAAAGTCACAAAACTGCTGCTGTCCAAAACTGTTTTATTGCTAATTTTACTCTCTCACGTTTTCTTTATATTAACTTTCATTCAACATTCACATAGATTTCGTACACACCTATATCGCTTAAATCAATTATACTTTCATTGTTTTTATCTTGGTTATGTCAGTTGATACACTTAAATCTCAACAAAAACACATTATTTCAATTCAACATCAAATAATATTATTGGTTCATAATTCTTACACATTTAATCATCACATAGTCATATTCTGTGACAGCTCTAATTTGACCCTAGTCGGAAAGTGGTTTCGGGACCACGAAACCGAGTCATAAAAATAATTAACAGTCATATTTGATGCTTATTATATATGAATATGCATGTGTGAAAAAAATTCATGCTTAAATTTTGTATATAGTATGTGAAATTTATTAAATAGGACTTGTATGAGAAAATTTAGAAATGTGCTAGGCAAATGCTAAAGTGGCCTATTAATATATGTTGGAAAGTGCTTGTACTTGCATGTCAAATTAGCCAAACTATAGGTAGTGGCCGGCCATGCTACAAATTATATAATCAAATATGAATTTTCTATTAACTTTAATTAGCTAGATGCCATATTATCATGGATGAATGTAATAAAATAGTAGGTGGGTGAAAACAAAAAAAAAGTACTCACCTTCTTTCTTCCTAAAAAACCGAAAGAGAAGAAGAGTTGGGGAGAAAGGAGACTTTCGGTCATTGAAGGAGAAGAAAGGTTAGTGAAAGGTATTGGATTTTTGAAATTTAAGCTTGTTGTAGGTTAATCATCTTGTTTCTTACTTAGCCCATGCCAAAAAAAAAATTGAATCTTGATGGATGAATGGCACATTCGGTTATGGTTAATGAGGAAATAATTTGATTTTAGCCTTTAAACTTTGAGGAAGAAATTGTTGTTGCAAGAAGTTGAGCTTATTGATAGTATAAATTTTTATTGCACTTATGGTAATAGCCGAACATGTAGTTGTTTAAGGTTTTGAACAAGTACCGTTTAGGTGCTCTAGATTGTCTAAATTAGATGTTCAATCATCTAAGAGTTCGGCATTGTGCATTCTTGTTAAGAGTTTGATTTGAAATCATGAGATTTTGTTGACTTGTGTTTAGATGACATTCGGTCATGGTCTATGGGTGTTTGTTAATCCGGTTTAAGTGCATAGGTGCTAAATACTTTATATTGGAAATTTTGATGTATAAGTAGAAATTAATTAAGACGATATTGGGTAAATTCTTAGTTTAGTTGTGTTAAGTATTCCGCAATAATTATAATAATGAAAATGAGAGTATATAAATACGTGATTGTGCATAACTTAAGTAATCATATGAAAATTTCATAAGTATATATATACTTATATGTATGTTAGCACCTTATGTATACATCTTGTGTCATGGGGACATTCGAAAATAAATATGTATTAAAGTTATATTTGTAGTTGTTTAATGCGACTTACCAAGTACACAAATTTGAACGCGAAATGGTGATAGACTTAAGTGGTAAATTGATTCAAATGAATTGGTTCTAAACTGTATATGGATGCCGTATGATTGTGTTTGATTGGGAAGTAAATTGTTTAATTTAGCTCAAGAGCTTAGAGGATCAAAGTTGGATAAGGGAAAGGAAAAAGAAATCGAATAGCCGTTGAAATCGTTCGACAACATCCGAGGTAAGTCTTTAAGTAATGGAACTTAGTTTATGATTTGATAAAGCAATTATATATATGCATATATGTGTGAATGTTAATCGGGGTTTAAATTTGAGCTTGGTCTCGAAGGGCTTTTGAGCCAATGTCATAATCCGAGCTTGGTCTCGAAGGGCTTTTAAGCCAGTGTCATAACCGAACCTAGTTTCGAAGGGCCTTCGGGCCAATGTCATAATCCGAGCTTGGTCTCGAAGGGCTTTTTGAGTCAGCGCTAAGAATTGGGCTTGGTTCCGAAGGGCGTCTGTGACGGCATAATACTGAGTTGAAAACTCGTAAATATTCGTATGAGAAATCATATAATACATGTTGAAACAATTTTAAACAAATGTGCTACTTACAGTAAGATAACTAGGTAAGTAATTTACTCTCGTTGAGAATATGATTATGATAAATTATGACTTTGAAATTGGTAGGGATGCTTAGACCATTGTTTAAAATCGTTCGAACGTTTATGATCTGATTATGATGTATGAGTTCCGAATTAGAGAATTCAACTTCACAAATGTGAGATATAGGTGTATATGCATGAGATTGACACGGAAATGTGAGAGGAACGTATTCGGCTATAGAATGAATTTAGTTGGATATATATTGCTTCCACCTTTGTGATATGAATGATAAAAGTAGTACCTTAGTTATTTTCTATTCGGCCAAAGGATGAAACAAACAAACTTAGATATTATTATGCCATCCTTTTAAATGATTTCATTATTTAAAACTTACTAAGCATCGAAATGCTTATTCTTTTGCTTTAATTCTCTGTTTTATAGATTTTGTTCGTCAGCTATCGGACTCGGAAGCGTCAAAGTCGAAGTCATCCACACTATCTAAACCCCTTTTTGGTACTCTTTAGTTGAACTTGATAATGGCATGTATAGGGCTGACCCTTGTTGTTGATTAAGTATCTTTTGGTAATGTATATTTGTATAGCCATGCGAAAATGGCTTGTATATTTTGAGTATAACATTATGATCATTTTGTATATATGGTCTTATGATTTGGTTATTAAGTGGTGTGGAAGTGTCTGGTAATGATTAGCCATTGGAATGGCCAATCATGGTCCCATTGGTGCTACGTATGTCATGGCTAATCGTGATTGTACTTGGAAATAATGTATGTCAAATTACTAGTTTATTCATGGAAAACTATGAAATAGGTAAAAAAAAATTTACCTTAAAATGGATGCTGACAGCAGCAGTGATGTGAATTTGAAAAATCAATAAAAATAGTAGAAATGGAATTAAATAATAAATAAATTATTTAATCGAATCTTGATGAGTCTAATTTCATATGAAAGAAACTAAACGACCATATGAGCCGTATTTTATGAGACGTTTAAGTTTTTGTGAAACAGGGCCAGAGTTATTTCTGGATCCCCTATTCTGACTTTGTAAATTCACCATAAATTAACCAGAGGTAATTAGAAGTCATGCTTTATATGTACAGATTCCTTTTTGAGTCTAGTTTCATTAGAAACAAACGGCGTAAGTATTGAAGCCCTGTACAGGGAGATATCTAAGTCATAATGCTTGAAAGTCAGAGTAGTCGAACCCTGAAACAGGGGAGACTTTAACTAATAAACTGTACTAATTGGCCCGATCAAAAATTCTAGAAAAAATTAGTAAATATATGCATGAGTCTAGTTTCAGGAAAAATTTACGGAATTGGATTTCGAGTTTTGGAACTCGAGATATGATTTTTAGAGTGACTGTGATGCAGTTAGCCAGCTCGTCTGGAAAATTTAAAAAAAATGAATTGTATGAGCTATTTAAGTAAGGAATTAAGTCCGTTAGCACCTCGTGTTCAACTCCGGAAACGGTCTCGGGTACGGGGTGTTACATTTAATTGGTATCAGAGCTACGGTTTAGTCGATTCTAGGACTACCGTAATACGTAGGGGAATAGCTATACATGCCATTATGTGTTTATCTGATAGGGTGGTGATTTCTGACAGCTAAAAATGTGTTTATTTATAGTAATGGATCCTGATCCCAACCGAGCGGTAGCTGATGATGTTGAGAGTGTAGCGCCTGCTCTCGCACATGGGACGGCGCCGGTAGACTCTCAATCTATTGCTAGTAATCAGAATGATGAAGCTAGGCAGGCTTTTTATAGCGTGATGAATGATTGGTTCAATCAGTATATTCGAACTAATACGGCTGTCCCACAACCCCCACCCCCAACTAATACAAACCCTGCACTTGTAATATCTCTTGGAGTTGACTCGTAGAGGTTGAACAAGCCCCCGGTTTGTAACACCCCGAACCCGAGACCGACACCGGAGTCGGACACGAGATGTTAACAGACTTTGAAAAATTTTTTCCAGACACTGCCCAGTCTGAGTACTAGTCGCTTCAAAAATCATATCTTGAGTTTCACAACTCGAAAATCAGTTTTGTGATTTTTCCCTGAAACTAGACTCATGTCCCCACCTATTTATTTTTTTCTAGAATTTTTGGTCGGGCCAATTAGTACAGTTTATTAGTAAAAGTCTCCCATGTTACAGGGGTCGACTACACTGACCTTTTCCCATTACGACTAGGATATCTCTCTGCACAGAGCTTCAATACTGATGCCGTTTGTTCCTATGGAAACTAGACTCAGAGAGGAATCCATACATATATGGTATGACCCCTAATTATCTCTGGTCAATTTATAGTGAATTTCCAAAGGCGGAACAGGGAATCCAGAAACTGTTCTGGCCCTGTTCCACAAGAACCCAAATATCTCTTACTGTACTGTTCCTATGATTGTTTCGTTACTTCCATATGAAAGTAGATTCATCAAGGTTCGATTACATAATTTATTCACTATTTAATTCCACTCCTACGAATTCTTGTGATTTTTCCAATCCACACCACTGCTGCTATCAGCTTCTGTTTTCAAAGTAAACCTTACCTAATTTGGGGTTTCATGGACCAACTAGGGCCTTGTCATACATAAGCCCACATATGATCATACTTAGCCATTCTAGTGGCTGATCATTTGCTCAACACTTCCATTCCAACTATAGTTACATCATGAAACCATCTATACATTCATAAATACGAATGGTCTAATGCCATACTCCACTTCTACAAGCCATTTTCGCATGGCTGAACACTTATACATTTCATAAAGTACTCGAAAGACAACAATGGGTAGTCCTATACATGCCATATCAAAATCCAACCAAAATAGTACCCAAAAGAGCCTTTGATAGTGTGGGCGACTTCGACTTCAAGATCCCGAGTCCGATAGCTGGAGAACCAAAAATCTATAAAACAGAGGAGCAATGTAACGAGTAAGCAATTTATGCTTAGTAAGTTTGAGCAAGGAATTCCAGCATGCACAAAGAATAGCACACATTTAGCTAAACGGAATATTTCATAATACGCAATTTACCGATATCAAACTTGCTTCACAACATTAACAACCCTTATGTACATACACAATAAACTAATTTGGCCGAAGGCCGGTAGCTCGTTTATCAACTGAGCGAACATTTATTTGTAAGGGCTCGATTAAATTCAACACATACGTAACATATCCCCATATTGGGATGTTTTTCGAGTATTCGCTGGAATTTTACAGCAAGCTCATTCATTACCAAATCACGTACCTTCGGGATTTAACCGGATATAGCTCCTCGTTCAAATGCCTTCGGGACATAGCCCGGTTTTAGTAACTCACACAATGCCTTCGGGACATAACCCGGATTTAACAACTCGCACGAATGCCTTCGGGACTTAACCCGGATTTAATAACTCGCACGAATGCCTTCGGGACTTAACCCGGATTTAATAACTCGCACGAATGCCTTCGGGACTTAACCCGGATTTAGTATCTCGCACAAAGGCCTTCGGATCTTAGTCCGGATATATTCACTTAGCACAAAGCCTTCGGGACTTAGCCCGGACAGCATTCAATTAATCATGCACCTCTAACAATAATTCATGGCACATTCGTATTTCTTTTTCATTAGCAAAACTCAACACAAGGCACACACCATCCTTGCACATTCGGCTCAATAGCCACTCATAGAGCATGATTTTAATTTGCTTAAAACATGATTTAATCACATCGTAATTTAAGCTCTCTTACTCAAGAACTTACCTCGGGTGTTGTCGAACGATTCCGCTAGCTATTCAACCACTTTTTCCTTCCCTTTATCGGTTTTATTTCCCCTTTGCTCTTGAGCTTAATCAAACAAATAAATTGATTTCATCATTTAGGCATCAAAAGATGAACACAAGGCACTTAGCCCATATTTATACATTAGACATTAAAGTCTCATACATGCAAAAATCATGCATCAACACAACATATTAGCTAATTTCTTTCCCCTTGGCCGAATATGCATGTCCATTTTTGGGGTCGATTTCAACACTTAATACACACATATACACACTAGTAAAGCATCCTCCCCCTTTTCATCAATTTAACACATGCATTGCTCATTAACATGCAAAGTTACATTCGGCCTTAGCACACATCTTGCTAGCCGATTCTTCTCCATTTAGCAACCAATGCACATATGTGCTCACACAAAAATGCTAAAAAGGAGGTTCAAGAATCATCAAGCCATCATCACATGCATCATTAACAAGCTTCATATTTTCATGCAATGGCATTAACACAACCTCCACCTAGGCCGAATCTTAACTCATCCTCATGCCTCATCACCACAACATCAAACATCAACCAAGAATGATGCATCCATGGTCAAGTGCCATTTCCATCACATAGCAAGATTTAGACCATGGGTTAGGTAGAACTCAAGCTAACAACTAAAACATGCATGCCTCTCATGGAACATCATCAAACATACCTTAGCCTAGCTACATGCATGGCCGAATCTCTTCACCTTTCTTCTTCTTTCCTCCTTAAAATTTTTGGCCAAGGGTGAACCAAAGGATGAGAAAATTTTTCTTTGTTTTTCTTTCTAGTTTTGGCAAGCATGAAGATGAGAAAAGGATGAACAAAATTCCCCCTTTCTCTTCTTTAGCTCACGGCAATGGGGGGGACAAACACTACACACACATTTTTTTTTCTTTTGTTTTCCATTTCTTTATTACCCATACTCCTTATTTTATTCTTCCATTAACAAAACATGTTTCATGACATGTTTTGCCCATCATTCCTTGTCATGGCCGGCCACTACTCATTAGGGGGGGAAATTTGACATGCAAGTCCCCCCCCTTGTCCACATGCACTAATAGGTCCTCACACATTGACCTATCACATTTTTGAATTTTCTCACATAAGTCCTATTGACTAAATTCACATGCAATCAACCAAATCGAAGCTTGAAATTTTCACACATTCATAATTACATATTCTACACAATAAGTATCACATTCAAACATTTCAGTGACTCGGTTTAGCGGTCCCGAAACCACTTCCCGACTAGGGTCAACTTTGGGCTGTCACACGGTTGATAGGATTCGGAAGCATGGGGCTACTGAGTTCAAGGCTACTGAGAGTGATGATGCTGAGCAGGCTGAGTTTTGGCTTGATAATACCATTCGTGTGTTCGATGAATTATCGTGCACACCTGATGAATGTTTAAAATGTGCTATATCTCTGTTACATGATTCTGCCTACTATTGGTGGAATACTTTGGTTTCCGTCGTGCCGAGAGAACGGGTTACTTGGGAATTCTTTCAAACCGGGTTCCGCAAGAAATATATCAGTCAAAGATTCATCGATCAAAAACGGAAAAAATTTCTTGAGCTTAAGCAGGGTTCTATGTCAGTTACTGATTATGAGCGAAAGTTTGTCAGACTTAGTAGATACGCTCGGGAATGTGTTTCGTCCGAGGCTATCATGTGTAAACGTTTCGAGGACGGGTTGAACAAAGATATAAAACTGTATGTTGGCATTCTTGAAATTAGAGAATTTGTAGTACTTGTCGAACAAGTTTGCAAAGCCGAAGAGCTCAATAAGGAGAAAAGAAAAGCTGAAGTGGAAGTAAGAGAATTTCGTAAGAGGTCTTCGGGAAAGCCCTTTCAACAATCATCAAAGAAATTTAAAAGTGATCCAGGCCGATCTAAAGACACTTTGGGCTTTTCCAGACGAGATCATGATCGACCCCCTGTGAGTACCGAGTCACTTCGGTTGCCAGTGTTGGAAATGATCGTCGGGACAGGACGGAGTGCCAGTATTGCGGTAAATGGCATTCGGGGAGTTGTAGATTCCATGACCGCTCCTGTTATAAGTGCGGATCAGTTGACCACTTTATCAAGGATTGCCCGAGACTGTCTGAACAGAATGTAAATCAGAGTGGGAAACCGGGTGCTACTACTGCTCGAGGTAGACCATCTAAAAATGCGGGGAATACTAGTGGCGGTCAGAGAGGATCTAGAGATGTTACCACTAGATCTGAGGCTCGTGCTCCTGCTAGATTTTATGCTATACGTGCACGCGAGGATGCTTCTTCGCCTGATGTTATTATCGGTACATTCACTCTCTTTGATACTGATGTGATTGCTTTGATTGACCCTGGTTCTACTCATTCTTATATATGTGAGACTTTAGCATCCAGTAAGACTTTACCTGTTGAGTCTACTGAGTTCGTTATTAGAGTGTCGAATCCCTTGGGTCATTATGTGCTTGTTGATAAGGTGTGTAAGAAATGTCCCCTAGTAATTCGAGGTTCCTGTTTTCTGGCCGATTTGATGCTTTTACCGTTTGAGGAATTTGATGTTATCCTCGGGATGGATTGGTTGACCGTACATGATGCAATTGTAAATTGCAAAAGTAAGACCATCGATTTGAGATGTGCAAATAATGAGATAATCCGAGTTGAGTCTACTAATTGGAACGGATTACCAACAATAATATCCTCGATGTTAGCTCAAAAATATGTGAGAAAGGAGTGTGAAGCGTATCTTGCATACGTACTTGATAATAAAGAATCAGAAAAGAAACTTGGATCGGTACCAGTGGTTTGTGAATATCTGGATGTTTTTCCCGAAGAATTACCGGGGTTACCACCTGTTCGGGAGGTAGAGTTTGGCATCGAACTTGTACCTGGGACTACACCGATTTCGATAGCTTCGTATCGTATGGCACCGACGGAATTAAAGGAATTGAAAGCTCAGTTGCAAGAGTTGATGGATAGAGGTTTCGCTCAACCGAGTTTCTCACCTTGGGGTGCACCAGTATTGTTTGTGAAAAAGAAGGACGGAACCATGAGGTTGTGCATCGACTATCGTCAGCTGAATAAAGTGACAATAAAGAATAAATATCCGTTACCGCGTATTGATGATTTGTTTGATCAACTAAAGGGAGCCTCAGTGTTTTCAAAGATAGATTTGAGATCGGGTTATTATCAGTTGTGGGTTCAAAATTCAGATATACCCAAAACCGCTTTTAGAACGAGATACGGTCACTATGAGTTCTTAGTGATGCCGTTTGGACTCACTAATGCCCCTGCGGTATTTATGGATTTGATGAATCGGATCTTCAGACAGTATCTGGATCGGTTTGTAGTTGTGTTTATTGATGACATTTTGGTCTATTCGAGAGATGAAACCGAACATGCTGAGCACCTGAGATTAGTGTTGCAGATTTTACGGGATAAGCAGTTATATGCTAAGTTCAGTAAATGTGAGTTCTGGTTGAGAGAAGTTAGCTTTTTGGGTCATGTGGTATCTGCATCGGGTATTCGAGTTGATCCGAGCAAAATTTTAGCCATACTTAACTGGAAGCCTTCGAGAAATATTACTGAGGTTCGGAGCTTTTTGGGACTTGCCGATTACTACAGACGGTTTGTAAAGGGCTTCTCGATGATAGCCACACCAATGACGAAACTACTTCAGAAAGACGTTAAGTTTGAATGGACAGAAAAATGTCAGAAAAGTTTCGATCAACTAAAATCTTATTTGACTGAAGCTCCAGTACTAGTGCAGCCCGAATCAGGCAAAGTGTTTGTCATTTACAGTGATGCATCCTTACTTGGGTTGGGTTGTGTATTGATGCAAAAAGGTCGAGTTGTAGCTTATGCGTCGAGGCAATTGAAGCCACATGAGAAAAATTATCCAACCCATGATCTCGAACTAGCTGCCATCGTATTCGCTTTGAAAATATGGCGACATTACTTATTTGGTGAGAAGTGCCATGTATTTTCGGATCACAAAAGTCTCAAATATTTTATGACTCAAAGAGATTTGAATCTGCGACAAAGACGTTGGCTTGAGTTGTTAAAAGATTATGAGCTTGTCATTGACTATCACCCGGGAAAGGCTAATGTGGTTGCGGATACTTTAAGTCATAAATCACTGTTTGCTTTACGAGCGATGAATGTACACTTGTCCGTTCTATCCGATAATGTGTTAGTAGCAGAATTAAAGGCCAAACCATTGTTGATTCATCAAATTCGTGAAGCTCAGAAAGTCGATGATGAATTGGTTGCAAAACGGGCTGAATGTGTTTCGAATATGGAATCAAAGTTTCAAATTGATGATGACGATTTTTTGAGGTTTAGAAGTCGTTTGTGTGTTCCAAGAAATTCAGAACTTATCTCGACGATTCTGAACGAAGCTCATTGTAGCCGAATGTCAATTCACCCGGGGAGTACGAAAATGTACAATGATCTGAGACGTCAGTTTTGGTGGCATGGTATGAAACGAGACATATCCGATTTTGTTTCGAAGTGTTTAATATGTCAACAAGTGAAAGCGGAACATCAAGTGCCTACAGGTTTACTTCAGCCAATCATGATACCTGAATGGAAATGGGATCGAGTTACGATGGATTTTGTATCTGGGTTGCCATTGTCGGTAAGTAAGAAAGATGCGATTTGGGTTGTTGTTGATAGACTGACTAAGTCGACTCATTTTATTCCCGTACGTACGGATTATTCACTGGATAAATTGGCTGAATTGTATGTTTCTCAGATTGTAAGATTACACGGGGTGCCTATTTCTATTGTGTCGGATAGAGATCCGAGATTCACCTCGCGATTTTGGAAGAAATTACAAGAAGCTTTGGGTACCAAGTTTCATTTTAGCACCGCTTTTCACCCCCAGACTGATGGTCAACCCGAGCGGATAATTCAGATACTCGAGGACATGTTGAGATGTTGCATCCTTGAGTTTAGTGGTTCATGGGAACGGTATTTACCTTTGATTGAATTCGCCTACAACAATAGTTTTCAATCAAGTATTAAGATGGCACCTTATGAGGCTTTGTATGGTCGTAAATGCCGTACACCGTTGTTTTGGACCGAGCTTAGGGAAAGAAAAATCTTCGGGGTTGATTTGATTAAAGATGCTGAGCAGAAAGTAAAAGTAATCAAGGAAAGTCTGAAAGCAGCTGCAGATCGTCAGAATTTGTATGCGGATTTGAAACGAAAAGACATTGATTATCAGGTGGGAGATAAAGTGTTTCTTAAAGTTTCACCTTGGAAAAAGATACTCAAATTTGGCCGTAAGGGCAAATTGAGTCCGAGGTTCATTGGGCCGTATGAAATATCCGAACGAGTTGGTCCAGTTGCATATAGATTGATTTTACCCCCTGAACTTGAAAAGATTCACAACGTTTTTCATGTTTCAATGCTTCGACGTTATAGATCTGATCCTTCGCACATAATTAATCTATCAGAGGTTGAAATTCAATCCGATATGAGTTATGAAGAAGAACCGATTCGTATCCTAGCTCGTGAAGTGAAAGAATTACGAAACAAAAAGGTTCCTTTAGTAAAAGTGTTATGGCAAGCGCACGGGATGGAAGAAGCTACTTGGGAACCCGAGAACTCTATGAAAGAACGATATCCTAACTTGTTCACTGGTAAGATTTTCGGGGACAAAAATTTCTTATTGGGGGAGAGTTGTGACAGCCCTAATTTGACCCTAGTCGGAAAGTGGTTTCGGGACCACGAAATCGAGTCATAAAAATAATTAATAGTCATATTTGATGCTTATTATATATGAATATGCATGTGTGAAAAAATTCATACTTAAATTTTGTATATAGTATGTGAAATTTATTAAATAGGACTTGTATGAGAAAATTTAGAAATGTGCTAGGCAAATGCTAAAGTGGCCTATTAATATATGTTGGAAAGTGCTTGTACTTGCATGTCAAATTAGCCAAACTATAGGTAGTGGCCGGCCATGCTACAAATTATATAATCAAATATGAATTTTCTATTAACTTTAATTAGCTAGATGCCATATTATCATGGATGAATGTAATAAAATAGTAGGTGGGTGAAAACAAAAAAAAAAGTACTCACCTTGTTTCTTTCCAAAAAACCGAAAGAGAAGAAGAGTTGGGGAGAAAGGAGACTTTCGGTCATTGAAGGAGAAGAAAGGTTAGTGAAAGGTATTGGATTTTTGAAATTTAAGCTTGTTGTAGGTTAATCATCTTGTTTCTTACTTAGCCCATGCCAAAAAAAAATTGAATCTTGATGGATGAATGGCACATTCGGTTATGGTTAATGAGGAAATAATTTGATTTTAGCCTTTAAACTTTGAGGAAGAAATTGTTGTTGCAAGAAGTTGAGCTTATTGATAGTATAAATTTTTATTGCACTTATGGTAATAGCCAAACATGTAGTTGTTTAAGGTTTTGAACAAGTGTCGTTTAGGTGCTCTAGATTGTCTAAATTAGATGTTCAATCATCTAAGCGTTCGGCATTGTGCATTCTTGTTAAGAGTTTGATTTGAAATCATGAGATTTTGTTGACTTGTGTTTAGATGACATTCGGTCATGGTCTACGGGTGTTTGTTAATCCGGTTTAAATGCATAGGTGCTAAATACTTTGTATTGGAAATTTTGATGTATAAGTAGAAATTAATTAAGACGATATTGGGTAAATTCTTAGTTTAGTTGTGTTAAGTATTCGGCAATAATTATAATAATGAATATGAGAGTGTATATAAGTACGTGATTGTGCATAACTTAAGTAATCGACTAAAATATGAAAATTTCATAAGTATATATTTACTTATATGTATGTTAGTGCCTTATGTATACATCTTGTGTCATGGGGACATTCGAAAATAAATATGTATTAAAGTTATATTTGTAGTTGTTTAATGTGACTTACCAAGTACACAAATTTGAAAGCGAAATGGTGATAGACTTAAGTGGTAAATTGATTCAAATGAATTGATTCTAAACTGTATATGGATGCTGTATGATTGTGTTTGATTGGGAAGTAAATTGTTTGATTTAGCTCAAGAGCTTAGAGGATCAAAGTTGGATAAGGGAAAGGAAAAAGAAATCGAATAGCCGTTGAAATCGTTCGACAACATCCGAGGTAAGTCTTTAAGTAATGGAACTTAGCTTATGATTTGATAAAGCAATTATATATATATGCATATATGTGTGAATGTTAATTGGGGTTTAAATCCGAGCTTGGTCTCGAAGGGCTTTTGAGCCAATGTCATAAGCCGAGCTTGGTCTCGAAGGGCTTTTAAGCCAGTGTCATAACTGAACCTAGTTTCGAAGGGCCTTCGGGCCAATGTCATAATTCGAGCTTGGTCTCGAAGGGTTTTTTGAGTCAGTGCTAAGAATCGGGCTTGGTTCCGAAGGGCGTCTGTGACGGCATAATACTGAGTTGAAAACTCGTAAATATTCGTAAGAGAAATCATATAATACATGTTGAAACAATTTTAAACAAATGTGCTACTTA
Organism: Gossypium hirsutum; assembly: GCF_007990345.1. Taxonomy (NCBI): domain Eukaryota; kingdom Viridiplantae; phylum Streptophyta; class Magnoliopsida; order Malvales; family Malvaceae; genus Gossypium; species Gossypium hirsutum. Next base: position 49,251,430 of record NC_053428.1, on the reverse strand, counting down.
CAGTAAGATAACTAGGTAAACAATTTACTCTCGTTGAGAATATGATTATGATAAATTATGACTTTGAAATTGGTAGGGATGCTTAGACCATTGTTTAAAATCATTCGAACATTTATGATCTGATTATGATGTATGAGTTCCGAATTAGAGAGTTCAACTTCACAAATGTGAGATATAGGTGTATATGCATGAGATTGACACGGAAATGTGAGAGGAACGTATTCGGCTATAGAATGAATTTAGTTGGATATATATATTGCTTCCACCTTTGTGATATGAATGATAAAAGTAGTACCTTAGTTATTTTCTATTCGGCCAAAGGATGAAACAAACAAACTTAGATATTATTATGCCATCCTTTTAAATGATTTCATTATTTAAAACTTACTAAGCATCGAAATGCTTATTCTTTTGCTTTAATTCTCTGTTTTATAGATTTTATTCGTCAGCTATCGGACTCGGAAGCGTCAAAGTCGAAGTCATCCACCCTATCTAAGCCCCTTTTTGGTACTCTTCAATTGAACTTGATAATGGCATGTATAGGGCTGACCCTTGTTGTTGATTAAGTATCTTTTGGTAATGTATATTCGTATAGCCATGCGAAAATGGCTTGTATATTTTGAGTATAACATTATGATCATTTTGTATATATGGTCTTATGATTTGGTTATTAAGTGGTGTGGAAGTGGCTGGTAATGATTAGCCATTGGAATGGCCAAGCATGGTCCTATTGGTGCTACTTATTTCATGGCTAATCGTGATTATACTTGGAAATAATGTATGTCAAATTACTAGTTTATTCATGGAAAACTATGAAATAGGTAAAAAAAAATTTACCTTAAAATAAATGCTGATAGCAGCAGTGATGTGAATTTGAAAAATCACTAAAAATAGTAAAAATGGAATTAAATAATGAATAAATTATGTAATCGAATCTTGATGAGTCTAATTTCATATGGAAGAAACGAAACAACCATATGAGCCGTATTTTATGAGACGTTTAAGTTTTCGTGAAACAGGGCCAGAGCGATTTCTGGATCACCTGTTCTGATTTTGGAAATTCACCATAAATTAACCAGAGATAATTAGAAGTCATTATTTATATGTACAGATTCCTTTTTGAGTCTAGTTTCATTAGAAACAAACGGCGTAAGTATTGAAGCCCAGTACAGGGAGATATCTAAGTCGTAATGCATGAAGGGCAGAGTAGTCGAACCCTGAAACAGGGGAGACTTTAACTAATAAACTGTACTAATTGGCCCAATTAAAAATTCTAGAAAAAAATTAGTAAATATATGCATGAGTCTAGTTTCAGGAAAAATTTACGGAATTGAATTTCGAGTTTTGGAACTCGAGATATGATTTTTAGAGTGACTGTGTTGTAGTTAGCCAGCTCGTCTGGAAAATTTTAAAAAAATGAATTGTATGAGCTGTTTAAGTAAGGAATTAAATCCGTTAGCACCTCGTGTTCGACTCTGGAAACGATCTCGGGTACGGGGTGTTACATATTCGTTTACACTTAGTCATTTCCCGTTGAACACATCAGTATAATAATGGATACACAGTGGCCTTCACATAGTACCACCCTTGTAGCCAAAGCTATTTTATTCACAAAGTGGCCTTCACATAGTATCACACTTGTTTCCAAAGCTATTTTATTCCTAAGGTTCAACCGGGAAATTTCTCACTGAGCGCAATACCATGGACTTATTTCACTTAGCACATTGCCATAGACTTATTTCACTTAGCACATTGCCATGGACTTATTTCACTTAGATGTCATGGTCTTATTCCACTTAGCACAATGTCATATCCTAGATATGGTCTTACATGCAAATCACTTATTTCACTTAGCAAATTGTCATGGTCTAACAATGGTCTTTTACCGTCAATTCATATTTCACTACGCAACGATCGTGATCGATCCTGCGTTTTTACTCAATTCGAAAGTTTACTTTAATTTTCACAATTTAATCAAATATATAATAATATTGCATAATTAACACAAATCAATAACATTTATTAACATACGAACTTGTCTCGACCTAAAATGGAAAAAAGGACCAAATCGTCCAATACTCGTTTTTCCTCCGTTCTAAGTCCAAACTTCATTTTTCTTGATCTATAATATCAAATTCGACTTATTAAATTATTATACTATTAAAATCAGTCCAAAAATCATATTATGGAAAATTACATTTTTGCCCCTAAAATTTCACATATTTACAAATTTGCCCCTAGGCTCATAAAATGAAATGTATCTATTTTTCTCAATACCCAAGCCTAGAAAATTCATATTCCCTCTTATAGTAGCCCACATTTTTCACTAAATCACATTTCCTACACATATTTTACAAATTTTACAAATAGGTCCCTTTATGAAATTTCATCAAAAATCACTTAGTAAAAGTTGTTTATCACACTCCAAACTTTCATATTCTTCCATAAAACATCAAAAGACATGTATGTCATCCATGGGTAAATTTTAAACACAAACCCTAGCTCAAAATAATGGTAGAAATAGCTAAACCGAGTTACGAGGATCTCAAAAATGTAAAAATCATTAAAAACGGAGCTAGAACGGACTTACAATTGAGCTTGGAAGCTTGAAAACCCCTATCCATGGTTTCCCCTTGTGAAATTAGGTCATGGGGTTGAAGATGGACAAAAATTAGCTTTTAATTTTGTTTTTAATTCATTTTAATTACTAAATGACCAAAATGCCTCTAACTTAAAAATATTCTATTTCAACTATTTCATATCCATTTTTGTCCAAAAAATTAACCAATGGTCTAATTACCATTTAAGGACCTCCAGTTTAAAATTTCATAACAATTGAACACCTCTAACATGTAGAACTCAACTTTTTCACTTTTTACAATTTAGTCCTTTTGACTAAATTGAGTGCCCAAACGTCAAAATTTTTTAACGAAATTTTCATGGAATCATTCTGTGAAACCGTAGACCATAAAAATATAATAAAAATAATTTTTTTACTCGTCATTTTTGTGGTTCCGAAATCACTGTTCCGACTAGGCCCAAAATCGGGCAGTTACACATGGTCAGTGACTAACTCAGGATTTAGGTAAATCACACTATGAATGTCGCAAGTGAATTAATTCAATAACGGATTTAGAATTAATTCATCTTGGATCCAGTCCAATGTATCATTCTTTCAATAAATATATTTATGTCTCTACCTGTAGAGTCAACTGCTCCTATAGCCAAGACTAGCCATCTCCCCAATTGGAATTGTAGATGACATAATAATCATTCTAAGTATTTGAATCAAATGCTCGCTTTGATTCCTTTACAGGACTACTGACTCGTTTAGATTATCTACTGAATGTCTTTCTCGCAATGTAAATGTTCTTACAATGTCACTTATCATCAGTTTCAACTTAGGCAATCAATGAACTAATATTTGATTGTCACAATTTCGCTAAGCATGCAAAATATGAAAGACAAATACAAAAGACATACTAGTGAAATGTGAAATTAATTTTATTTATTCATCGTTCAAACACATAGAAAACAATTGCATGTTTACTACAATATGGGCACATTTCCCCCGACCACCATATATTAACCCTAAATACATGCCACATAATCAAGATTAAAACGAGCCACAAGACTACCAAGGCGATTATGGAATAGTGTGATCTTCAAGTTGATTCGATCAATGAGTTTTTCGCAACCCAAAAATATGCAAGGCAAAGTGAGACAATGGGTAAGAATTTTGGATGCTTAGTAAGCCCATATAAAAGCTACTTAACTTGGAATTTCACTAATTTAGAAATTAAAATGCATTGGTACAAACATAGCAATCCTTTAGCATTTTGCACATTCATATACTTTCAAAAATACATCAAATAAGTTAGTCTGATTATGTGTCATAAGCTTAAAAGGCATTCATATATTGAAATAATAATCCATTATATCACATATACTTACCAAATCATATTCAATTTGTAACACATATAATTTCATTCATATACATATATATTCATTTCAAACATATCGATTCCATTTAGTACCATTTCCATTTCTATTTTTCACCCGAAGAACTAAAGTAATTTTAACTGGGATACACAAGACTGAAATGATTACATATGTTGACATTATCAGGCAACTAACACTAGCTTCAGATCTAGGTTGCTAACACTAGCTTAGTTTGAATATGCTAACACTAGCTTTAAGGGATCCGCAACATATGTTGGATCTCCAGTCATCGAATTAATTCCTAATCACAACACCTATTTTTTTTATACAAGTTGACATATTCAGGTTGCTAACACTAGCTTAAAATTAGGTTTGATGACACTAGTTTAGTACGATGCTACTAACACTAGCTTCAAAAAATCCACAACTTATGTTGGATTTCAAGCCATCGTATTAATCCATGATCACAACATCCATTTTCCTTTTTCTAAACCTTAATGGCTAGGGGTAAGCAAAATCCAATTCGATTCAAAAAACTGAATAAAAATTTCAAATTTTAAATTAAATAGTTCGAGTTATTCAAGTTATTTGGATCAACTCAATTAAAAAATTAAATTTTTCAGTGTAACTCAAATATGAATTACACAATTGGAGTTACCCAAAAATCTGAATAAGAAAAGGAAAAATTACTTCATTTTGATAAATCTTAAATTAAGATTTTTAATCCATCAGCCTTACTTTGCTTCCCGTAGTTCCAAATCTACCCACCAGTTTCCCTTTCTCTTTTACTTAAAAGCTTTGATTCCTTCCCCACACCTGATGTTCCCACTTTCAATTGTTTACCCATTTTTGGCTTCTTGTTTGATCCCACGACCACGGTCCCACAAGCCACAACCACTATCAATTGTTTAAGGCGATACTGTAATTTTTTTATCTTTGTACGTGTGAGCGATTAAGTGTTTTCGCGTTTGGTTCTGTAATGACATACTCTATTTGGTTCTGCAATGGCTTTGTGCCGAGAAAATGGGAAGCTTCATTCTAGAACAATAGAACCTTGTATATTTTTTGTTTCTTCTTAGTTCTTTGTTTGGTTCTCACGATATTTCAGTTTTTCTATCAGATAATATAAAAAAAAAATTTCTTTTTAGAAATAACAATGAAGTCAAAAGATGAACATAAGAAACCAATGTCTGGACATCTCAATAAGAAAGGGATTAGGATGACTTGTAAAAATTGTGGGCAAGTAAGTCATAACAAGAAAGCATGTCCTAAACCTTGAGTTGGTGAAAATGTATTGGGTTATTAAAATTGAATAAACATTGTTTTTAATTGATACTTTCTACTAATTATTATCTCCCAACATTTTGCAGAGATCCCAATCTTATTCAAATGTTACTGCTAGAAGGTCCGATCAAACCAACAACAGAAAAGTCCCTCAACAGGTATAATTAAATGCAAATTGGCATTTGAATTGCATTGTGACATAAAATTAACCAACCCAAGCTATGAAATATGTTGTGCAAATTTGCAGTCAACCCAAGCTCAATCACATAAAAGCAATAAGAAGGTAAATGAAGTTGATGCAAGACAATCAAGAAACCGGAGACAATCTTTTCAAGGGATTGGACTCTACACAAATCTCAACACTGATTATTCACAAGGTCTCAAAGAGTTACACGGCTGTGTAACCCTATATTCGAATTGTACACGGTCTGGGGACACGACCATATGTCTCCTTCTACACGGTCTTTACCTTTCCACATGGTCTGGCCTCATGGCAATGTATCTGTACCACACGATCGTGTGACCCCTATTTTCAGTTTTTACTCTATTTTTATGTTTTGATTCAAGTTAATCCCAAATTGTTTCTAAATCTTTTTTATGCCTTGTAAGCTCAAATTAAGTCTTGTTAATGTTTGAATGACAAGTTTATTGAATGAAACTATTGATGATTGTTTTAAAAGTAAACTTTTAAATTGAAATATTTTATGTTTGTTTTGTTATTTGTTGTAACTTTCTGTAACCCTATTCTGATGACAGAGATAGGTGAGGGGTGTTATAGCCTTGGTTTAGCGGGACAAAAGTTACAGCTTGTGAGAGAGGCATAATTGTGAGATAGGTTATAGCTTCTTCAAAACAGTGAGGTATGTGGTCAAATGACCCAAGAGAAGACACAGCAACAAACGGTTGGTGTTCCATGGTAATCAGGGGAATCAAGGCAGTTTAGCATGTAGTACTTGTTAGTGTAGCAAAGGTCACAAAATTAGTGGCTAGAGGATCCCTCAGGGCTTTCACTAGCTACTCTAAGGTGAGGAGGAGGATGTTTGCATACAGTAGAAGGGTTCCTGCAAGGGTAGAAAGAGAAGAAATCTATGTAAAGTTTAAGCCAGTGGGAGTTCTTGAGGCTGGTGAAATGGGGGTGATAAGTGGGATGGAAGAGTTGACTTGGCTGATAGGATCGTTGGTATAGTTGATTTGAATAGCGGGGATGCCACTTTGGTATTGTGAGTTGTCCACACTCACCGCACTAATTGTGGATACAATGATACAATAAGGAAAGAGTATAGAAAAGGTAGTGGTGATTACTGCAGAGGTTGGATCACCCAATCAGGGCAAAAGGCTGGAGGTTATGGATAGTGAAGGCCAAGAGAATGCTAAGGTTTGGAGCTAAAGGTATGTTGATAGAGCATAAGTTTGGTATTATTGAAGAGTAGATCCCCTCCTTGTTGTTCCTGGAGGTATTTATAGGCAGGGTCCCATGTAAGATGGTGTTAATGTGTTGGACTTGTCATTTAGCCATCATTATGGAGTGCGTGAGGAAGATGTCTTTGATGGGATGAAAATGTCTGTTACAGGACAGATCTTGTCATTCATTTTGATTTAAAAATAAAATTATCAAACGAAAATTACAATGTGTAAAAAGTTAAAATTGTTAATAATTACAAGTTGATGAAACCTTAATATCTAAATATAATAAAATTTGTTAAATAAATCTAATTTTGTTTTTTGGTTTAATTTAAAAAAATTAACTCTTTTTTTTTCCTTAAAATCAAACTTTAACTTTAAAATATGTAGGTAGGTATTATCAATGCAAAATTTAAAGTTATCCAATAATGTAACTTTCTCACCAAAAATATGTATACTCTTAATTCTTTAAACCTCTGCATATTATAATATAAATGATTTATCGGCTTTCAGCGTTCAGCATATTTCATTTAAATTTCCCACATTTTTACATGTTTTCTGCGTTAGATAATATTAAAATAAATTCACATTTTTATTCTTTTCTAATCATCCTCCGTAAGTATTAAATGGTCTTCAATGAAAAATATATATACAGTGCAGACTCCGACGCCCACCGTGGGGCTCGAACCCACGACCACGAGGTTAAGAGCCTTGCGCTCTACCGACTGAGCTAGACGGGCTATTTAATGGATTTCGCTGGTTTATTTTAAGAAAATCAGTCAGTTCAACGATTTATACCACTTCTTTTGGCTTATTATTAATGATCGGTTAATTAGTTATAAACTAGAAAAGGTAAATAAGGAAGACAAAATGTCCATATATAGGTTACAAAGGGCCTGTACATTTTCTGCTGGCTTATTATTAATGATCGGTTAATTAGTTATAAACTAGAAAAGGTAAATAAGGAAGACAAAATGTCCATATATAGGTTACAAAGGGCCTGTACATTTTCTGCTTCTCTGTGATGACCAAAGAAAAAGAAAATACAACAAAAGCATTTACATTGGCATTTTTTTCTTTTGCCTCTTTTCAACACTGATAAACAGTGTAGCTCTTGCTCTTCTTTAGAAAGCTAAATGCTTTACCTATTTTTCTTCTCGATACCGATTTAAGGAACGGCTTCGATTCCGGAGCTGAGGCAAGAGCGGGCATGGGATCTTCATTGATTTCAACTTGTTTGACTTTCTCAGCAGCAGGCGGATGATCTCGCTGCCGTTGTTCCCGGAATAGCATCAGAAGCTTTTGTGACTTCTCCCTCGCTCTTGTTGTCCCATTTACTGAAATCGACACCAATGCAGGTATCACACCTTCTTGTAGGACCATTTGACTGCATTTCTCATCTCCATTACAAAGAACTAGAAGGCACGAAACAGCTTGCTCTTGCTCAATCAATTCACCTGCATCAAGGACTGTTGCCAGACCACTTATGACACCACAGGCTGATACCATCTCGTCTCTTCCTGCTGGACTTGAAGCTAAATTTATCAAAACTGCAATGGATTTCTCCGTCCAGGTATGGTCGCCCAAGACCAGGAGTGACTGGAGGGCACTAACTATGCCAGCTGCAAGAAGACTCGGAATGTTGGACTGCACGGTAGAAAGGTTATAAAGAGTATGAAGGGCATCAAGCTTGGATTGTTGATCGGTTTCACTGCCCAGTAGCCGGACTAAGAATGGCACAGCCTTGCTTGAGCCAATGACAGACTTGGCTTGCTCGAGGCAAGAGAGATTAAGATAGAGAGCAGCTCCTGGTTCATGAGCATCAGAGTTGGAAATCATATTCTCCAGCAATTTAATCACTCCAGATGCTAACATCGATTCCTTGTTCCTAATTTTTGTTATTGAAAACATATGGAGAAAGAAAACTATATGAGATTCACCTTAGCAATTACATATAAAATGACAATCAATCACAAGGAATAACAGCATTATATATGAAAGATGTTAAGATGCTCTTTCCCTCCTATTAATTTGACACGTTTGGTGCATCCATTAATGAATGAAAGGGTAGCAGCAGTTGCTCGCAAATATCCATGTCCGGATTTAACTAAGAAAAGGCATTAAACATGAGTAACAAACCTGTTATTGTTGACAGCAAGGTTAAAGAGAGCCATTGCACCCATTTCCTGAGCCATTGCATTTCCTTCACGCACAGCTGAATCTAGAAACCGCAATAATCCCTCAACAAAGCCATTTGCCCCCATAAAAATCCTTGCCTCCTCATCATCCTTCAGCAAAAGCCTTATTTGTTTCACTACTTTGCACTTTTTCTGCAAGTTCTCTTCTTCATTCAAAACAGAGAGGAAATCCTGATAACTTTCAAGCACATTAAGCTCAGAAATTTCCTCCTGTGGACACGGAGACCCATTTTCATTTTCAGCTTCATTTCCTTCCACTTCCTCAGCGTTACCACTCTCCTCTAAAGGAAACACCTTAGCCCCCTTTAAGTTGCATGAACCGACACTATCCATTGATCTTGAATTTGCAGTCTCAGACTCAGACAAGGCCAGTCTCCAGTAGTTAAAATCAAGAGACTCTGGGGGACCATTGGGAATAGGAACTCCATTCTGTTCACACCAACTAGCAATGAGACCCTTAACACAGTAATTAGGAGTCAAAGAGAGATGTGGGAGCTTCTGTTGAGTCTTTGGGCAGGTGTCATGCCCATCACTGAACCATTTCTCAATACAGATCCTTTCATATGTCTGTCCAGAAGCTATTATGACTGGATCATGCATAAGCTGCAATGATATTGGACATCGTAATTCTTCAGGGGGAAGGGGAATATGCCCCGATCTCCTAATATTTGGCTTGAAATTAAAAGAACCGAGCTTCGATAGCTGCCGCTCAAATGCCTGACCATTACCACTTGCCCCTCCACCCTCAAGAGAACCCAGAACAGTTGGGGAACAAGGCGTTGAACCCTGCGAATCATTATCATCTGAAACCTCACTTCGAAACAACTTGGAGTATTTCCTCATGAGATGTAAAAGATAAGCCACAATAGATTCCTTTCTCTTGTCTTCCTCAGCACGAGCTCTTTCTATCACCTTCTTGAGAGCCCTTCTTTCAGTTAGGGCTGCTCTAGAAGAAGTGATACCAAGCCTCATAGCAGCCTGGTGAAAAGACTCAAGCTCATTGTTGTCATTGCAGTCATCAAATTTTCTCCCATGCTGAAGTAATTTAATTATTTCATCACCAACTTGCTTTTCAGACGGATCAAGTGAGAAAGCAGTCCCCTCAAGTTGACTTACAATCTCTAAAATCTGAAGTTCAATCAAGTAATCAGAAATATATTAGAAGGATCATACTGCACGTAAATCCAATACCATCATGACATGGCAGATTTCCATTAAAACTAAAATAATCTTCTCAATTTGAACAAGAACTAGGAATTTTTTAAGAAAAATAATGTGGATAAAAAAAATACCAGCAGCAGAACAATCTTGTTGAAACTGCTTGCTGAAAAAAGGCCCTTATTTGCTTTAACACCCAAAAAATGAAATAATCTTTGCAATCTCAAACCAGAAGAGGGCGGTTATTACCTGACTTCCAATGGACTCTGGAACTATTTCTAAAACGCGTTTAAGACTGTCAATAAGAGCACATTTTGCCTTCCCAAACTTTAAAAGAACCGAATCTCCAGTAATAGCCTACATGAAAAAAAACACCACAATTTAGTAAAGATTCTATAAGACAGAGGAAAAATAGTGGGAAACGAATAAAAAGTCATTAAGTGAATGCATCAAACAAGTGTAAAAAACCACCATACCAAGAATCACACATGAAACATATACAATTATGGATGCATATATCCTCTGTGTGTGTGTGTGTGCAGAAAATAAACTCTTACCAAGTAAAGTTTACTACATGTAGAACAGTGCTGAAGAACATTTTTGGACTTCTCCAGAGCTAGATGCAATGAGCATAAAGCCTGAATGCCAGATTTGCTCCTAGGCCGTGCTGATTCCAAGGAAGGGAATATTGACAAGACTTTGCAATAAATTGCTGAAAGTGTCTTGCACATATCCCCATGTAACTGCATAAGAAAAAAATATGTAAGTAGGAAAACTGTGAACCTTAAGCAACAAAATTCAACCATTACAGCTTCTCTAAAACAAAAGGCCTTCGATAATAAGAACAGTTGAAAAGTATATAAACCTAGGAGATAGATTGCTGCCAACAAAAGGATCATGCAGAAAGTACATTTACAAAATACAAAAGTAGACTAAGTAGTTACGGGCATGCCCCCATTTTAGTGAAGTTAACTAGAATTAAAGAAACAGCACAGGTAATATGAAGGTTCTGATATTTTACATTAAACATATCCAAACGCTTTCAAATTCATACCTTGGCATCACTAGCTGCAAACAGGTTCTCTTCCACCTCAGAAATATCCATAATTTAGCATTCACCGCAAGAAACCACTAAAATGCACAAAGAAAATAGAACATGGTTACAAACTAACCATAAAAAAGTTATTTAAAAAAAACAATAAGCAGACAGTTCAAGTTACAAAGATAACTTTAAAATTCTATTCCTGTAAATAACATAAAAAATCTGGAAACTTCTCTCCCCCCCCCCCTCCCTCCCTCTTTGAAACAAATATTTATGACCGACCATGCATCATGAATACCAAAAAGAATTTCTTAACCCCTCTTCAGTTGAATTGCAATGAAATCCAGCTTTATGTATTTCAGTTTTCTAAAAAGAAGTACCTCGAAAATTTAGTCTCAGTTCGATACTTTCTTTAAGATAAACAATAAATATGTTATTCAGAAAATGTTCGTACTTTTCAAGCATTTCCCATCTGCTATGCAATACTATAAAAATAATAATAAAAGAACACATACGTGAAATTGGAAATGAAAAGACCTCCAAATATAAGAAACACAACACGCAATATAAGCATTCTTGAATAAGCAACTGATCTGGACATCATTGCGATGTTGAAACAAATGGAAAAACAAAATCTTTATGGAAGAAAACACAAAAGGGTCTTGCAAATTTTTTATTTTGATGTAGACATTTCATCAAACACCGGAAGATGGAACCAAGAAAGATTATTTTTCCAATAAAAAACACTTATTCTTCTTATTAAGGAATAAAAAAATCTGATTTAGACATCTCATCAAACAACTGAAATGTTCAAGAATCTCAACAGAATTCAAGAAACAGTTAAATCAAAAGAATCTTTGGAAAATGACCTGAAGAAATCCCAGAGATCATTACCCGGAACAGGAAACAAGAATCACCATCAGCTTTAATCGACATTCCAAAAACAGGCAAAAATCCAGAAACACAAAAACACAGTAACAATTAAAAGACCAAGCAAAATCTATAATGAAATCCGAATTAGAAACAGAAACAAACAGAAAACGCACCAAACAAGGAATTACGAAAACAAAAGAAATGCTTCCTATTTTCTTCAAGAAAAATTCAAACGGGATCGAATCTGAGTTAGGGTTCGAACTTAAATTCTAAAAAAGAGAAAAAGAGAAGAACATACCAGGAAAAGACGGAGGTAGCCAAGGAGGCTTCATATAAAAGATGGTTTCAGAGAAAGAAGGTCCAAAGAGGGAATTTAGGGTTCCGGTGATGCAATCTCATCGTTGAATTAGGGGTTCTGGATTCAAAGATTTGTTGTTGAAAGCAGCGAACTTTTCGGAGTATAGAGAAAAGCTGTTTGATTATTATTGAAAGCAGGGGATAAATGAAAAAAAGAAGGAATACCTGGAAATGTTTAAAAATAGACAGTTTATTTTAAGCGGGATTAAAAAGTAACTGCCAGGAATTTGTTCAAGGTGGATAAATAATTAAATAAAAATAACTAAAATATAATTATTTTTACAACTTTTAATTTATTCAAGGAATACTATACACACTTTACCAACTCTTTTAATTTGATACACTCAAAGCTTTAAAACGCGGTTGACAAAACATTTATTTTTCTAAAAAATTATTTTTTATATTAAGAAAATTGCTTTATTATAGCATAAAAATAAGATTGGCTCGTACTAAACATGTTACATATTTCATAGCTTCAATCATAGGTGGAATTGAGATGATTGATATGAAAAAAGGAGATCTTGATAATCTTGATAATACAAATTCAAATCCAGTTTATGCTGAACTCAGTTAAAGACCAACAGATGATGATAAAGAGCATATGTTAAATATTAAAGAAGGAATAACCCAACAAATATATATTAAAACAATTAGATAAATTAATTCTTGCTATTTTTATTAGTAATCGTGTTACTAAATACTTTTTTAGACTAATATAATACATACGATGATTTAATCTTAATTTCTGTTACTTTCTTATAAATTATTTTTATAGTAACTAATATTTTTAAAGATATAAATTATATAATTACAATTTATCTTACTTAATAGGACATAAGAAATTAAACTATATCAATCAAACACGTTTAAAAAATTAGAATTACGAGAAAATAAATTTTGTATGAAAAAATGGATATGAAATAAATTGGAATCAAATGTTGTAAGTGCTTAAATTTTGACTAAATTCCTTTCTCTTTTCTTTTGATATTTGACTAAATTCTAAAACTTTTTAATTTGGAATCAGATTCAAAAACAATTAATTTAATATTTAGTTTTTAAAATTAAAATTAAAATTGTATAAATTAAATTAAATTTTCATTTAACTTTTAAATTGGTAATAAAGGTGAAAACGTAAATGATTGGGGTTTGAATTTCATTGTTTGTGTCTACCCTGGTTTGCCGGCCGACAATTGCCGACCTCATGCTTTGCCCTTAAATGCTATCAAATTACTCATTTCTCCTTTTTTTCTTTTTATTTTCTGTCCTTTTTCACTGACTCTTCCTTTTTGCATTTAATCGATGAGGACAAATTTAAGTTTAAAATTAGATAAAAATATCTAACAATTTAAATTTCTTCCATTAATTTTATTTATTTATTTGAAATTCTTTTACCTACAATTTCAAATTTTGAATTTCAGTTAGTAATAGAAAGCTAATTTAAGTTCATAATAGAGATTTGATTTTTTATTTTCATATTAATAAATTATTTTTATAATATAACTATACTTTAGTAAACAACATTTGTTTATAAGTATTTCATAACAATTTTATTTTTTACTTTTTTTTATAAGAGGAGGGATATCTAATGTTAGGTGTGTGGTGATAAAAATAAATTTTTGAAAAATTAATGAAGGCTTTAATGCGTATATCAATGTTTCTATTCATCTCAACTATATTTTGGTGTGCAAAAAAATTATTGGCAAATGAATCTCAATAAACTATTTACGTTCTGTATTGACAGAAACAATCTAATGAGCACTAAAAGGAGCATAGCAAGGGTATCAATTTATAGAACAGTCTAAGAATATAAAAGATGATGGGAGATTAAAGGAAATTTTTTTTATATATATTTTTGGATTGTCATGCAAATGAAACTTTACTCCTATTTTTAAATAGGAGGCCTCATGTCTTTTCATAGGGGCATAACTCTTCAAATAGATGGTCTATCTTTAGCAATAAATATAATTATTCAATAAATATCTATTTGAATAATTATGACTATTTGTTAATAACCAAATGACATAACTTTTAGTTGCTGATAACTTTTCATTTATAACTATTGGAATACTATATAAATGTTGAAAATGTTTCAATATTTTAAAAATTGAATCCTAAATATAATGTCAACCAATAATTCATTTAAATGATTTCTTTTCATCATTACATTACAAACTCAATTGACATTTTATTTTTACTTTAAATCTCTCTTCTTAACAACCTCTCCTTGCAAATACTTTAACTTAAAAGTTAAACATAAAAAACTCGAATTTAACATATTAAATAGTTCGAGTTTCTTGAACTCAAATTCGATTCAACAATAATTATTTTAAAATTTAAAATTTAAAACATGATAAATGTGAAAAAAAAATTAATACTTTTTATACGTATAAAGAAAATTTTGCTTAAATAGGTTTATACAATTTTTAAAAATTTAAAAATATGGTTAAATTATAGCTTCGTTGTATTATACTTAATATAGAGATTTTTTTTTCGTAATTTAATTTACCATAATTTATTCCTTCTACTGTTATTAATCTTATTTCTTAAGTCTAAATCATTGGTTAAAAAATTATTAGATAAACTACATCATTTGTCCTTAACCTTTAATTAAAATTACATTTCAATCACTCAATTTTCAAAATTTACATAATCATCACTAAAGTTATTGAAATGTTACATTTTTGTCACTCATCCGTTAATTTCCGTTAAGAGGATGATTTGGCATATTAATTTAAAGGGTTAATAACCAATTTAGCCCCTAAACTATAACTAAAATATCATTGTGATATGTTTAAATTTTTCTTATAATAATTCTAAAAAAGTTAAAGGGTGAACTACTAAGATAGTCACCCAAGTTTTAATGCGTTCCTATTTTAGTCACCATTTTTTTTTTGTTAATTTAGTCACCCTAGTTAATTGTCATTTTTAGTCACTCCACCATTAAAATACCTTTGTCACTAAACAAATGTTGACATGGCAGTATTTTTATTGGTATAATAATAAATTTAGCCTTTTAACACTTTACACATTCTATTAGTTTGTTTCTAATTCTAAAAATTTAACAAATTTAACCCTTAATATTTGTACATTTTATCAATTTAGTCCAAATGCAAAAAAATTATAATTTTAAAAACTTCAAAATATATAAAAATTATTATAAAAAGATAAAATATATTATAAAATTTTATAAAAATATAAAATATATATATAGTTACATAAAGGCTTAAATATGAATTTGGTTGAGGGATTCAAATAAATATTTCTTGAATTTTAATAATTTTTTTAGAGATTCAATAAAATTTAACCATCAATTTCTCTTGAATTTTTTTAATCAATATTTCTGATTTTTTTAAACCCCGCCGAGTTAAAAGAGTCCTTTTCATTAAGTTTTTGAATCAATCACTACCAAATTCAACTGGCACCATGATCAAACAGTTGGTTGAGGGATTCAAACCAAAAAGCCTTTACTTATAGAAACATCTTTGGCTCCATTTCAGCGGCAAAGTGCAGGTTT
Organism: Gossypium hirsutum; assembly: GCF_007990345.1. NCBI lineage: Eukaryota > Viridiplantae > Streptophyta > Magnoliopsida > Malvales > Malvaceae > Gossypium > Gossypium hirsutum. The sequence goes on along the minus strand of NC_053428.1, from coordinate 49,235,661 downwards.
TTGAAGGACCCAAATGCTTAAGGCTAACCAATGCTTCATTGATCGGTTTTTTCTCATTCAAAGAAAACATGAAACTGAGTTTGGGTATGTCTATAAAAAAAATCGACTTTAAGGATGGGTTTAATGGTGAGTACTCGATGATAAAGTGATGATGTAGTTTGTCTAGTAAAGTTTAGTATGGTATTTGAAATTGTGAGGTTTTGGCGAGGGTATGAGAACAAAAGGAAGCTTGAAGATGAACGGGGAATAAGATGAAGGGATAAATGTCGTTTTACAAAGTTTCTCTCTTTTGTTTGGTTGACCAAAAAATCTACTAACAGTAAAAAGAAATTACTTTTTTTTGTAATTTTTTAATTGCAATGTTGTGCAGTTGCATATATCAAAAGTAGGGGCATTTTGTGGGTTTTTCATTATTTTGAATTAAAACTAAGAAAAACTTACTTATTTTGATTTTGGACTTCGATTGATTATTTTTGAATATTTTATATTTTTAATACTTTATTTATAAATTTTTAAATATTGAACTAAATTGACAAAACGTGCAGACATTAAAGGTAAAATTTGTTAAATTTTAAGAATTAGGACCAAACAGAAATCGAGCATTTATGTAATTTTATATATTTTTAAATATTTTATAATAAATCATATATTTTCCAAGTTCTTAAAATTATAAACTTTTGAATTTGGACTAAATTGACAAAATGTGTAAACATTGAGGGTTAAATTTGTTGAAATTTTCTAGAATTAAGACCAACTTGACAGAATGTGAAAGTGATAAGGGCTAAATTTGTCATTATATCAATCAAAAGACTACCACGTCAGCATTTTGTTAAGTGACCAAGATATTTTAACGTTGGAGGGATTAAAAATGACAATTAATCTAATGGAAGTAACTAAAATAATAATAAAAAATCGATGGCCAAAATAGGAACGAGTTAAAACTTGGGTGACTATCTGAATAGTTTACCTTTTAAATTTTTTAAAATTATTATTAAGAAAAATTTTAAAGGTATCACATTGGTAATTTAATTACAGTTGAGGGGTTAAATTGGTTATTAACCTTTAAATTAACGTGCCATGTCATCCTCTTAATGGAAGTCAACGAATGAGTGATAAAAATATAATATTTCGATAAATATAATGATAATTATATAATTATTAAAAATTGAATGATTGAAATGTAATTTTAATAAAAAATCAAGAACAATTTATTCAAAATTATTACTTGATTGAATGATTTTTTATAAATTTATAATTATATTAATTATTTAGATTAAAAAAGTAAAAATAATAGGAGGTCGGCCTAATCGTGCCAAATCAAAGCACATGAATCAACTTTCAAAGAGGAACACACATGAATTAAATACTTAAAACCATAATTTAACCTGAAAAATATATAATATATAAATTTTATATTTTCTAAAAAATAAAACTATTTGAGATAGCAGTGGTTGGCGGGAATGTCCGCCATGGCGTCCACGTGGGTATTTTAGAATCATCAAATGTAACTGATCCACCAATATTTTTTACGGACCAGTCAAGTCCCGACATTCACGGAACTCCCTGATGTCTATTTTTTTCACCGCTTGCAGCCCAATCAATGACGTCCAATCAGACGCGCAATCCACGCCACGTGCTGTTCAAAAATTACCATGGTCACCTGCTTTAACTGCAAGAACCGTTTTTTTCACGCTCCATCATAGTCTGTTCTCTTCTGTATTCAATCAAACTGTCGGTCATTTACTGTTGCCCCTACTCATCATGTGTATTGTAAGTTAATTTTTAATTTTTTTTATAAAATTGTATTAATTATTAATTATTAATTTTATATATTTTTCTTTTGTTAAAAATTTAAACATAAAGCATTAAATATTTAATTTTATTTTATATAAATGATATAACATATAAAAATAAAAACAATCTATTCCTTAAAATAAAATAATAAAATAATTTTAATAATTATTTAACTTGAAATTTAAAAAATAAACAAAATAAATTCTTATAAATTAAAGTATAGTAATTGAATTCCAAATTTATAAAAAATACATAAATTTAAGACATGTTTTAACTTTTATTAAAATATATTAACACCGTTACTAATACTATAATCTGTCAACACTAAAAAATAATAGTAAAAAAATAACATTAATGCACAATATTCAATATTCAAGACATAAAGATAAATTTAGCTCTCAATGTTTATATTTTTTTCAATTTGGTCATTATTTTTTTTTAGTTATATTTAACCATTAACGTTTCAAAAAGAATCAAATCGCTTCTCTCTTATAGAAATACTAACTAAAATATTATTTTTTAATGATGTTGGTATGGCAACTTGCATGGTAGTCTATGTGTGCTTTATACTGAAATGACATTATTTGTTTTATATGTCAACAAATAATTAAAATTTTATAAAAAAATTAAAAAATTAAAATTAAATTCAAAATTAAAAAATTAAAAATAAAAATTTCATAAGAATTCAAAAAAATTAGCATGAAATACACGTGGATTGTCATACATGCTTTTATGTTTTAGTTAGTATTTTCATTAAAAAATCAAATTGACTCCTTTTTTTTTAAGGTTGATGGTCAAATTCTAATATTTTTAAAAGATCATAGGCCAAAATTATCTCAAAAAAAAAAAAGAAAGAATAAGAGTTAAATTGACAAAAGATGTAACATTAAGAGATAAATTTATTATTATGTTTGTAGATGCTTAGTTTTGGCTAATAACATTTTATCTCTTTAGATAAATAATATTATATTTCAGGGAACTGTACTACTAAGCGTGGAACAAATAGCATCAACATTTCACTTAATATCTTTTCTAAAGCAACAGTTGAAACAATTGTTTAGAACATTTATTGTTCAAAAATAGTTATGTCGAAAATAGCTATATTTAGAGTTGGGCTTTAGTTAAAACAACTATCATCTGGTGTAGTTGTTACTTAATAACAACAGCTCTCATTTAAAATAATAGTGTTTCAAGAATAGTTATATTTTGAACAACCATTGTTTTGAAACAATTTGTATTCAAAACAATTGTATTTTTTCCGGAAGAGTCGTTATTTAAAACAAACTCTATCAAGAAAAATATCACCACAGAGTAATTCTTGTTTAGAATAACTATGTTGAAAACATCGCACATTTAGAACAAGTAAAAAAAAAGGTTTTTTTCAAGAACAACAATAGTTTTGCATTTCAACAAAAGTTTTCAGGGTAATGTTTTACATAATACTGCTTCACTGAAATAGAAGAAGTGAAAATAACCCTGGAATATAGTAAAATTATTGGGTTGTCTTCATTCTTGAGATGTTTCAAAAAGTGTCTTGATAGATTAGACATAGAGATAAGAAACTTTCCTTTTTAACTTTTTCTATGTAACATTAAGTTTTTCTCTCTTCTTTTAGACAAAGAGTGAATTTTTATTCACTATTCACCATCACTTACAAAATCCTTTCATAATAAGAAGAGCGATTAATGTCTTTGTAACTGAAAAAATATCAATCATTACTCCTATTAATTGTTAGCTTTGTAACTCTCATTTTTGGGACACTATAAATAATAATTTTCAGGACTGATAAAAAGACTTGACATTTTGACATTTTAACTCTCTAAAATTCTTTCAAATTATTTTCTCATTAACCATATTTTCCTTTCTCCACTTAACCAACCACCATTTATCGTTATACTCAAAATTATCGAATTTACTCTAATCTTCAACTTTATATTTTTTTCAATACATCATGTTCATTTATTTATAACGCTTTTAGTCTCCATAGAAAACCTTTTTACAATATTTTTATTGAACAACTATAGAACGTATGATTAACATTAAAATATACTGACAAAAATAATAAATTACGTAAAAAAAAAAGTGAGATTTCCGATGAAACCAAGAAACTTAAATAGTTTTATAACAAATTAACTAGGCAAAAAGCATAATATTGTAACAACCCAATTTTTAGTAGTGTCAGAATAGTGATTTGAGATCACTAAAATTGATGAAAAAGTTAGAAAAATTTATTAATTAATAATTATAAGTTAAGTGTGATTTTAGAAATATTTTTAAATCAGTGAATTTTGTGATTTAAAAGAAATTATTAGGTAAATTGGGTCGAAAACAAGATATCGAGACCTCGATATTATAAACTGAGCCGTAAATATTTATAAAAATATTTACGGAGTGTCAACAGGATAATATTAAAGTTTCGTTAAGAAATTTTAACGCTTTGATAGTTAATTATGAAAAAAGACTAAATTGAAGTAAGGATAAAAGTTTAATTATAGATTAAAGAAAAGTTAAAGGACCAAATAGGCAATTATGCCTTTTTCTAAAGTTGAGGCGGCATAACAAAAGAAAAATCTAAGATATTTTTAATTTAAAATATATATATATTATATTATACATGCGTAAGTAATAATTATGTTTTTATATTATATTATTATTAATATATTATATTATATTATATTATATTATATTATATTATTATATATATATGACAAAGAAAGAAAGAAAAGAAATAGAGAGCAAAACAAAACAGAGAAGGGAGAAAGAAAGAAACAGAGAGCAAAACGAAACAGAGAAGGAAGGAAGGAAAGAAAAAAAGAAAAGAAAAAGGGAAATTTGGGGTTTTAAGGTTCAAAGTAATTTGGTAAGTCAATTTAATCCCCTTTTCTCTTAATTTTGATATTTTTTTGAAATCCTAGAATAAAATACTACTTGATTTAAGTTGAAATTTTGGAAGTTAGTAGATTATTAAGCATGGTTCATGTTGAATAAATTGTTAAATTAGGGATGTATTTGATAGAAATTTTGATTGGAATTGAATAAATGATTGAATTGTAAACTAAACTATAAGTTTTGAATTTTAGGGATTAATTTGAAATAAATTCGGAATTATGAAAACATGATAAAAATTAAATAGTTAAATATGAGTTTAGCAAGAAATTGGGTAGAATAAGGGTATGAATTGAGAAAGAAAAATATATAGGTTTAGTTAGGGGTTAAATTGATTTAATTTCAAGTTAGAAGTTAGTAAAGAATGTAATTGTAAAATAAAATATAAGTTTTGAATCGATAGGGATTAAATTGAAAGAATCCCGAAATTAGGGATTTATGGTGAAATTGAGGAATTAAATTGACTTTATAGTAAGAATTAAGAGAGAATATAGAGTTAGAATGAAAAAAATAAAATTAGTATTGATAAGGGCTTAAATTAGAATTTGATGTTGCCATAGAAGGGAAAAATGTTCAGAATGTTATAAAACATAAGAATAAGAGATGAAGTTTAATTTCCGAGCCTTGGGGCAAAATGTAATTATGTAAAAGTTTAGGGGCAAAATTGTAATTTTGAAAAAGTTAGAGTCGAGGGCTATTTTGATGAATGTGATTATTAAATAAGTTAAATTTAATATTTTAGATCAAGAAGTACGAAACTCGAGGTTAGACAAAGGGAAGAATAAAGTTGAAGACTAAGTTGGTGAATTTGGCTATAATTGGTACCGAGGTAAGTTTACGGTAAATAAATGCAATATTTCAATATTTATTATTAATGCTGTTAATTTCCAGCAATTATGAATTTATTTTATGAATTTATTTGATGATGATCCAAGCATGAAATGATAGAGAATTAAAATTTAAAAGTCCCGTTGATACATAAGGATGGTACTGGATACGAATGTCATGACATTTGGGTAAAGAGATCCCATGTAAGACCATGTCTGGGACATGGCATTGGCATCCTTAAGATCATGAGAGGTCCCCTGTAAGACCATGTCTGGGACATGGCATGGGCACCGAGACGAGAGGTCCCATGTAAGACCATGTCTGGGACATGGCGTTGGCACCGAGATGAGAGGTCCCCTATAAGACCATGTCTGGGACATGGCATGGGCACCATCACGAGAACATCCCATGTAAGACCATGTCTGGGACATGGCTTTGGCATGTTATTATCAGAAGAGACCCGAGTATCCTTCTTATTCCAATGTAGTTCAACGGGCTTGTAAACGAATCATGTTCATGAAAGTTCAGTTTAAAGCATAAATGGCAAGCTCAGGTAAGTTGTAAGACTTAAGAACTTATTATACTATCAATTGATGTTCAACGATGCAGCAAGGATTGAGTAAGTTATGCACACAAGTATTCTAAGTAAACAAGTAAGAGAACTAGTATGAGATTAACTAAAGAGTAAACTAGAGATATAGACATTGAGTTTAATTATTTAAGTTAAATATTGTTATTTATTTGCTAGTAAACTTACTAAGCTTTATGCTTACTTCTTTTATTTCTCTTTCTCTTATAGTATTGCAAAGCTACTTCAAGGATCCTAAAGAAGTCGGAGATCGTCCACACTATCAACTACAACTGCTCGGTATTTTATATCGAAACACGTTTAAGTTATGGCATGTATAGGGATTTAGTTATTTTGTATGTTTGTAGTGATGATTTTGCTAATGAGTGATGTGTAAGTATTTGATGATGTATGGTTATTAAAATGATTAAGGATGAAGGTGTTTGTTGTTATGAAAGATTAGGTGATAAATTATGCATGGAAATCATGAAAGGATAAAATTTTGCAGAGAAACAGAATTCAGGCAACACAGTGACGTGAATTTGAAAAATCACCCAAGATAGTATAAAATGAATTAGAGGGTGAATGATATATGGAATTAAAGCTTGTTGAGTCTATTTTCATGGAAAAATAACGGTGTAGAAAAAAAGAAATTTATATTTTAAGATATGTGAATTTTAGTAAGATAGGGTCAGAACTGTTTTTGGAGTCCCCTGTTCTGAGTTTAGAAAATAATTACAAATTTTACAAAAATGGTTATGACTTGAAATTTACATGCTTAGATTCCTTAATGAGTCTATTTTCTATAGAAACAAGTAATAACTTTATATGAAAATCCTATAGTGAGAAAACTTATTTTTAGTGACTAGAGGTCAGGGCAGTCTGGTGGTGACACAGGGGAGACTTTAACTAATAAACTGTACTAATTTGCTGAACCAAAAATTCTAAAAATTTTATGGTGAGTAGATATATGAGTCTAGTTTCAGGAAAAATTTACAGAATTGGATTTCGAGTTTCGGAACTCGAGATATGAATTTTTAAGAAACTATGATGCAGTTGGACAGCTTGTCCGAATTTGTTTAAGTGCTCAAATAAGTTTAGTAATGCCTCGTGCTCGACTCCGGCGACGGTCTCGGGTAAGGGGGCATTACAAATATACTCAATACAATGAAGTCTTGGCTATTTTAAGTAAAAGGTTAAGTAAAAGGTGATAAAAAAAAGTTTGTTGTTGATATGTTAGTAACTAAAATATATATATATAGTTTATGATAAGAAGAAGATATAGTAAAAAGAAGGGTAAATTATATCAACAGTTACTCAAAATTGTGGTAGTTCACAAAACAATTACTTTGATTTCAATTTAATCACTCAACTTTTGAAAAATAACAAAAACAGTCACTAACATTATTAAAAAGTGATAAATCAGTCACTCATTAACTTTTTTCCGTCACTATCTTAATGTCACTGCTGATGTGGCCAGTTAACTTGCCACGTTGGATGAGACAAAGTTGAGTGATTATTTTTTTTCATCATTCCTTTTTCGTTTTTAAATAAATGACCCAATATTTTTATTTTTTTGCGTAAATGGCCCAATATATTTATACTTTTTCTTCTCCACCCTCAAAACCTTTGGCATAATCCTAATCTTAACACTAACTGAACGAATCGTTCACAAGGGAACCGTAAGAAGCATTCTCCCAACATCCCCTCCTCATCCCACCGTTAGTCGCCCCAAAGCTCCGGCCAAGAAACTCGTCATGGGTCAAGTCAAGATACTCAAATGCAGCAAAGATCTTAAACAATCTAAGTCGGATAAGCATGTGAGGTTTGTAAAGGAAAACGTTGATGTAGATCTGGGTTCCATTGACTATTTGAGTTCAAATCCCAGGTCAGTCCCAATCCAGATCCGACTCACCGAGTCAGAAAACAATGGAAGTAAGGTTGTTCCGGTCTCGTTTTACACTAGGTTTGCCTTTATAACATCGCCCCCTCCAAGTTATGTTTCGTTACAGGCGTTTTTCACAAAGAAGATTAGGGTCGTTTTGAAGGATGACGTCGCTACGAGTGCCTTGAGGAGGATATTAAGGTTAGATTTGTAGCCACAACCAAAAAACAAATAATAACGGTGAGGATGGTGATTGACTGAATTTGTTGTTAGATAGTTAATCTCTTGTTTGGGTTCTCTAATCTTCAATCGTCCCTTATTTTTTCAAGGGGATAGATCAAAATAGCTAATCAAGTGTTCTTTTTACTGCTGTATAACTTTGCAATTGTTTAGTTTAATATGAAATTGTCTACTGTCCAGCAACTTCTTATTCTTCTTCTTCTTATCTGTTTCTTCTTTTCCTTTTATTGCCTAACCCAACTGGGGTTTTAAATTGGGGTCGTTTGTTAGAATTTATAAAATAAATCTAAAATAAAACTTAATAAACCAGGATCTATCATATCAAATCATCAAGAATAAATAAAAAACAGAACTATATGCGGAAGCGTACCTGAATCCATGGATTTCTTGAAACTTTCTGGAACTTGGGGATTTGATCTTCCAAATTAGCACACAAGAAATTCAGAGAATATCTGCTCTCTCTTTCCTAATGATGGGATATTAGAAAAGATATCTTGTGTATAATTTGGGGACCATAACCCTAATATTTATAACTTTAGCATATTAGTTCTAATCAAATTCTAATTAGCCCATCATTAATTAGAATTTGATTAGAAGAGTATCTACACATATTTGACCCATACTTTATTTAATAATTAAAAGCCAAATAAAATTCTAACTAAATTAGATCACTTTTAATTTGGGCTAACCTATCATGATAGTAAATAATAATATGTAATTATCCTTATTATATATGTGATGTCCAAATTTTCCAACATCGTTTACATAGTAGGATGCCTTGTCACTTTTCCATTACGTCTGTAACGAAAAATGGTTAAAAGGACTGTTTTGTTATTTTTTTAAAGTTGAGTGACTGAATTGAAACCAGAGTGGTTGTTTTGTCAGCTACCCCAAAGTTGCGTGACTATTGATGTAATTTACCCTAAAAAGAAAATATATCTATCTTATTAGATTTAATTATTACTTTAGTGGTTGATTGAGTATGAGCTCGATTAGCATGATAATTATTGTCAATTCAGGAAGACATGGATTTAAGTGCACTGAAGCACATTATCTTCTTATTTATAGGTTGGGAAGGGGCTATGAATAGTTCTAGACATTGTATCAAAAATAACATATATAAAATAAATAAAATTTTAGGATAATTATCTTACTCAAAATTTTATATAAAATTAAATGAAGTGTTATTTAATAAAAGTTATAAAAAAATTATTAAATTTTACTAAAAAATATTAAAAATTAGAAAAAAAATAAAAATTGTAAAAAAAAATATATTTTTTTTTAAAATTTACAAAAATCGTAAAAAAATTATAAAATATGTAGAGATATAGAAAAAAATTATAAAATTTTATTAAGTCGTAAGAAAATTATAAAAATATAAAGAAATATAAGATTCATAAAAAAATTATAAAAATTATTATACCAAAAAAGACATTTTATAATTTTTCTATAAATTTTATTTATTTTTATTTTTTATCATTTTTCACCACATGTTACGTTATGTTGTGACACATGATGGATGTGATGGTTTTAACTGAAAAAAAACTAGGTCGTTAACTTTAACTATCAACATTTAAAGTTAATAGTTAAAGAGCCTTGTTTATGCTTTTTTTATAAAATTTTATATTTTTAACGATTTTTATAAAAAAATCTTGTTTTTAATAAAATTTAAATATTATTTATATTTTATTAAAATTTAATAATTTTATAACTTCTATTAATTTTTATTTTTTATAATTTTTTTGCCACATGTCACGTTGTAGTTGTTACACAGGTAGCTTTAACTAAAAAGAATTAGGGGCAATTAATTTTAACAATCAATTGTTAAAGTTAAACGGTCAAAAGATCTTTATGATAAATTTTGACAGTTCAAATACCCAATTGAGTGAAAAAAAAAAGGAGCTTAATTGCTTTTTTTCGAAAAAATTTGAGGGCCTTTTTGATACATTTTAAAAGTTCAAGTACCTAATTAAATAAAAATAATAATGGCTTAATTATTATTATTATTATTATTATTATTATTTTAAAGTTCTAAGAGCTACCTAAAAAAAAAAAAGAAAGCTGAGCTTTCCAGCCAAACCTTTTCTAATTTAACTTCTGGACTAATTGACTCAAACTATTGCGGTAGTCCTTTGACATTTATTTATTTATTCTGTTGGATGTGTTAATGTGATCATAGTTTGGTGTTAATTATTTCGTTTCAATTGTTCGTTGACTTGCTCTAATATTGTTTTTGGGTAAAATAGTAATGTTAAATTTTGAATAAATGATTTCAAGGAATAATTTTTAAACAAATATATAAATCCCATTTCGTTCCTTAGGGTGCTGCAAATTTTCTTTAAAAAAAAATCCATGAGATTATTGTTATTTTAAATTTCTTTTGAGTGCTTATTGTTAATGAGTTTTTTGCATGGTTAGGTTTTTTAGAAAATGAGATTATCCTTTTTCCAAAAATAAATAAATAAAATTACGCATAACCATACTCTCAAGCTCATTATTTTTAATATTTTTTTATTATTAAAAATACACTTTTCATTTAAAAACAAAAAAACAAAATTGCATGTGGCGGCCTGAAAGCTATATATGTATAAACATAAAAATAAATAAATATAGGGATATAAAATACACACACTGGTCATGAGTATAATGGCTAAAAGACATACGTGGACAGAAAACTGGAATAAGCAGTAACATCTGTCCATCCTGGGAATACTGATTTCAACTTCTTCGCTTCTTCTACCAAATTTTGGTCAAGCACTGCCACATCCACCCTTATATCTTCAACATTTCTTCCCTGCAATCCCCAGTTTGTCAGCTAAATTAATCAACAAGTCCTCTAACTTTACAGTTTTATGAATCTTTAAGTAAGCCCCTACACTTTTATGGAACCTAAATCGGTTCATTTCCATCTAAATTTATTCTTTAATCTTACATTTGGACTTACTCTTTACCTACTTTAGCTTTTCATCTGGAAAAAGAAAAGAACTTGTTTGGGTGCAAACAAGGAATAAAAATCGGATCAGAAACCATCTGCTTGGTCCTGTTTTTGGATTATGAACACAAAGATTAGTTCAAAAGGTAGAATTCTGCAGTTGTAGGATTCGAATCCTGAAATCTGCAAACCCTTCTGGTATTTCCAAGCAGCGGCATTCTTTATACCAATAAACCTTATATATGTATAGGTGAAATAGTTTAGGGTTTTCTTTTAGCTAAGTTTGTTTTAGTGCTTGTGGTGGAGGATCAACTTTGATGCAGATCTCATAAAATAGAAATTGTACCTCTAACCAGAAGTTCCATTTCTCGTGACTGGATCCAGTAAGTCTGCATATGTATGAGGGTGGACCACCTTCGGCGGTTTCCGGGACTGCAAAATTTATCAGTACAATGAAAATCACGAAAACCGGATTAAGCTTAAATGCAAAAGTCAAATAGAATTAAAATCTTTTCACATACCTGGTAGCTTAGTGTCAGCAAATGACCAACTGGATAAAGGACCAGTAATGTTAAGAACTGCAACCCAGACTTCCTTTAAGGAACTGCAAAGATGAAAATGTAATATATAATAATAATGTCATTAAAACGTAAGAATCTGCATCATCAAATTTCTACTGTATGTATGTTCAAACTGAAAACAGTCTGAAGATTTTGAAAGCCTTGTCTCACCCTAAGGAAAGTTCCAAATAAACTCTCCGAGAGCCATCACTGGACATTGTTTGTGGCTTATTAGTATACAAATGAGGAAACTGTCTGTATTGCTTCAAAATCTCATCACTTCTTGCAGGGAACTGCATACTTCTTGAGAACAAAAAGTTGACCGGAAAAAGTGTCTGCAAAGAAACAAAATCCGTTTGTTGTATAAACATATGATGTGTTCTCAAAGTTCTTCCATGCATTTGAGGGAACTTAGAAGATCATATCCCCATATCCACCTTTGCAAATGTGTCAGGTATGAATACTTCAAGAGAAATGAAGATTCAGAGTGCACTATTGTATGTAATAAACTTTAATGAGTGAAACATATGAAAGCACAAGTGAAACTAATATGAAGGACACGTAAAACCTCGAACTGAAAATCAAATAAAGACAGCCATGAAATGAAAGTAAACATTACTATGGACAGACCTTCAGGGAAGCCCTGAAAAGCCTTTCTATATATTATTAAAGAATGTGTAGAAGTCATTTGGTTTAGGGTCGAAAATTAACAGATATACAGGGAACTTCCCTTTCTGGAAGTTAAAAGAAAATGATATGACACCAAACTAGCCCTGAAAGCTAGCGGCAAAAGGCAGTTATGTAATGAAGATGCACGTAAGGAACTAACCATTGCATGCATATGGATCAAAGTATCAAAAGGGATGCTATTTCTTCTCTTCCTAATTGACAAAATATTATGGTAATGAGAAGTTTAGAGAAATATTGGCACGAGAACTAAAGATGACATACCAAAAAAGTCCGTTGGTTAGACATTTTAGCGGTTTCGAAAGAAAACTCAGGACCAATGTTCAACTCCTTTGCCAATTCGGGTGCATATTTAAAAAGAAACAGCAAAGAGTTGGAATCCACCACGGAGAAGTCATAACTTGAATCAACAATCTGATTTGCATCTGTCAAGGCCAGAATGGTGTTTGGAAATCACAGCATTAAAATTTTACAACATAGGGAATATTAGAGTTCTAAACATCAACCACAGTTCAAGTCATGAACATCACCAATAAAACAAATTAGCTCGTACTGATTTCAACAGGCTTCTGAAAAGCAACTGTAGATTCTTAAATACCTGCAGTCAGAAACGTATGCTGGAAAACAACTCTCTTAGGAGCATCTCTACTATACGGAAAGAACTGAGATGACAAAGCCAAAGCAATCACGCTAAGATGTAGTAAGAATTGCAAGATGGATGACCTGGCTAACCATTTGCCACAAATAGGCATTAGGGGGCCCATGCACCAACCGGTAACAACACCAACTATCGCTGCCACCACGATATCAGGAACATAATTCCCTGCAGGCAAAACACTGAAGATCATTGGATTTTTCATTGTGGATTTATGAATATCAATGTCGCTCGTACTCGGGTGAGAATGTTAGATGCCAATATGTATCTGACACTGGAATGTTTAATATCTTCCAAGTTTTTTCATGCATTGGAAGGTCATTATCTCCATATCCATTTCTGGATATGTGTCATACACAGGTGTGTATCTGGCAATGGTATGTCTAAACTTTTTTCTAAGTCGTACATGTAAGGTCATATCTCCATACCCATGTTCGTATATGAGTTGGACACAGGTACTTCAAGAAAAATGAAGATTTAAGAGTTAGATCAGTATGCATCTTACATAACCAAAATAAGGTATGAAGTATAATAGTTGAGGAGAACTAACCATAAGGTGGTGGAAGAGAGCCCATCATACCCATCTTCTCAATCAAAAATTGAACAAGAAACCCACCAAAATAAACAGAGTATGTAAGGCATGGAATTAGAGGTATCACATAGAAAACCGATGACCTGAAAGAAATAACTTTATCAGTTTACTACTATATTAATAATCTTTTGACGTACAACATAGAAATTTAAGACTGAAGAAATATGTAGACAAGTGAAAGACAAATTTTACTTCCGAAAACGAGAAAAAACTTTGACGAATAAAAATAAACAATGTCAAACCTCCAAATCTGAAGCTCAAAGAAATGAAATTGTAAACAGAACTTTGTCATATCATAACTTAAAGTCATTGGACCAAAGTTCACTTAATTTTATTGACAAATTTAAGGTACAAACTTAATAGGTCGTGGAGGTTTAGTTTCCATAATACTGAAACAGATTGCTATCTTTCATCATACCTAAAATGCTGTTCTAACAAATGGGTATAAAGAGAAGGCACTTGAAAATTGAACAAGTATTTATGAGATAGTGTACAGTTTTATCATTACATTTTTTCCTTGATTTTCAGTAAGACACTAAAGAGGAGATGCAAACCAAGATACATGGGCAGGACAATGACAGGTATGAAGGAGTAAAGAGAGAGGAATTGAGAACTCCGGTGAATAAATGCTCGGAAAAAAACTACCATATGCTCATAGTTCATGCAATTGCAAATTCATTGGAAACAATACCTTGCCAATTGACGACCAGAAAACTTTATTGATAAGCAAAAGGAGATCCATGCAAGAAGCATAGATGCAGATGTAAAAAAGGTCAAGAAACCCCCACTTAACCCAGCTAAAAGATAAGCCTGCAATTTTAGTGTTGTTCACAGAATTTGAGAAAATCAATAAAATGGAAACCCATGATTTGAACTAGCAAATGTCAGTGATCACACCACGTACCAAAGTTACTGAAGCATAAAACCCAAATGCTCCCCAGAATCTTGCCTCATCAGATAGTGCCTGTAAGATTCATTTAGTCATATGCTTCTTCAGCAAACACAAACAATTTTACTCAAACATACTAAAATCGTTGCGTGCATCATAGCTGAACTGGACATGATATGATTTATACATGAGTAGGCAAGATTCAATCTATTACCAAGTCTTCCAGATCCGCTTAAAATTATATGTTTGGTATTTCAGCTTGAACAGTATAAACTCCTACATGACAAAACCATGTGGAAAATTTTTGTAGAAGAAGAACATGCAATAAGCTAGGTCTCAGTCAACTTATTAAACAAAATCTGTATCTACAAAGTTTACCTCCTTTGGCACCTTGAGAACTGAAACATTTTGGGAGAGGGGAAAACCATGAAAAACCGTTCTTGGAATTAATAGACCAACAAGTGAGATGGGAATGAACATCATGAAAGCCAAGAAAGGATTCGCAAACCTGCATACAATTTCAGTGCATCAACAGATATTTCAAACATTTCATCATTCAATCACTACCATGTTAATATTCTAGCTTAAGATGTACAACCAACCAGTTCATTCCATAACTAGAAACTAGTAATCTCAGGATGGAGAATAAAACTGGGAAAATTATAGCCAGCATAATTCCAGTAGTATGAAGGATCATTCCTGCAGAATAAAAAAAATGAAAATTTTATGGCATTATAATATAGCTTGAAGAGAACTAGAATATGCTATTAAGAACTGAGAAGCAAAACTTATTAAAAGGAAATTGTTGATTAATTAATTAAAAATGGATTAATGAGCTGTGGTCATTTACCTTTGACAAAATCATAGAAGGTTGCAAAACAACACCACAACCCAGAATAAAGAAAACGTGAAAAGAAAGGCATAACGAGAAAGATGATGACGGGAATGCCATGAAGTGCCATAGCTATCCTTCTTGAGTAGAAGATCTGAAACATTCATAACCAAAATAAAACAATTTATATACCCATCCTTGATGATAGACAAATATTATCCAGGAATAAATAATTCTTGATCAAAGAGCGTATTATACACATACAAAACTTACCATGAACCAAGCTAAGTAATCAAAGAAAACAGCTTGTCCATCATCGCTTCCATTACTGACACCAAGGGATTCTCTTTGACGAGCATTTCTAAGCTTAGCAGACTCAGCAAAGGCCTTAACCGCACTATACAAATTGTCTCCACGTGCTTGCATGCTACCAGGTCTGCATTGGAAGCAGAAGCAAGTGCTTAATACCAAAATATGTAAATTTCCCATAAACGAATCCTATACCACAGAAGCAGATGTAATGCATACACTAGTCTGTCCACTGTATCATAGTTAGTATGGTAATAATAACCACCAAGAAGAAAAATAATATCCAGACCAGGAATACTGCCATAATCTTCTGAAAACATCCTGTAATCCGTATCTCCAGGAATAACAGGGAAAACATCCTGCAAAAATAACGAAAAATTCATAATTGTCTTAGTTACGCCATCAATATAAGCAGAATAGGAACTGAGTACACAAATTTCAGGGTCAGCAAAAATAAAATATGATGTGACAGCCTTCAAAGAGAGACATGTTTGAACTATAAATGAAAGGAATACTGTAATATACATAGTCCAGGAAAATAAATGCTAATTGGAGCATAGATACATAAAAGAATGAAGTAAAACCTGGGCTGCACTATGAGCCATGGGATAAATTGCTGATTGAGCATAGACGGACGAAGGCCAAGAACCAGGTCCAGATTGGCAGACTAGATCTGTAGTGTCAACAAATACGTAACTTAGGCATGGAAAATAAAAATGGAATTTCACAAATGTCTATAGACTGAAAATTTCAATATTTATCCTGATCAAGGTCATTTTAAGAAATGATATGATAATGTTCTTATGTCCCAAGGAAATAAAAAACAATAACATTGGTTTATATCCTACCAAGACCTCCTGTCCCAGATGCTTCCACATTTATAAAAGCTCCTATGGAATCACGCCATTTATGTGTCCTCATGAAACCATGTGCACCCTAAAATATCAAAAGCAACAACGTTTCATATAAGTCTATATGTAGGATATTCAACAAGATCTGGATCTTTCAGCAAAATTAACAAAATACTGTCAGTATGCGGTTTGATTTTGTCAGTTTGATTTACATCTCCCATTCTTCCAAAAGAATGAACCAATTTTCTTCTTTGACATGTCCCAAAATATGAATTTCAAGTTTCATAATATATCACTCATGACAATTTTTTTTTGAATTTTTAAAATTGCAGCAATCTCAATTGAAATAATGCCCTACTTTGAGACAAAGAATTAGTATATTCCTTACCAACAAAAAAACTTCTTCTGCACCATTGAATAAAAAAATTATAGGCCGAGGTGGAACCCAGCCAGAGTCTATGGTTAGCCTCGCAATTTCCAACAACGATGCTGCAAAAACACAAAGCATCAAGAAAATGTCTTCAATAAAATAGCCAGTGTAGCTTCAGCAATCAAGCTAAAAATATTCAATGTACTTACCAACACATGAAGCACAATCACCAGCACCGGGGGAACCAAGTGGACCATCAAAATGAGCATTCATTAAAACTGACGGATCGGTTTCTTGTGAATCTATTGAGGATATCCTGTCATTATATAAAAGAGAGAAGGTAATGTTATTCACCAGAGAGGTGCATACTAAAACAGACTGCTTCACTATGTTCAACTGTAAAGATGCAAATGCTTATTGCCTATTAAAGCATAAAACAAACAAAATTTTGGGAATCTTAAGCCTAATAAATCCTTTAACATTGACCTAAGAGATGAAACACCATTTACTCACCACTTCTAGAATTCCTTAAACGATGCAATCAATAACTCCTTTCCCTCATTTTTCATGAGGCAAACACATTAAAACTCTCCAATATGATGTTCAAGTTTTTAAATCCATAGCCAAGCTTATAAAATAACAAGGTTTCATGCACATGCAACCAATGTTACGCAGATTTGGGAGATTGTGTGAATACAGGTATCTAAAACATGTATTTTTAGATTTTTCTAGGTTTTTACATATATTAGAAAGGGTCCTTTGAAGGTCATATCCCCATACCTATGTCTGGATATGTGTTAGAAACAAGTGTAGGACACGGGTACTTCAAGAAAAATAGAGTAAAAGCAACCACAACTATGGCTTAGTCTTGATTTATAAAAGAAGCGTTTTCACTATAAAGAGGACATGGATTTTCCCAACTATTATTTCTTCCAGTAATCATTACATTTAGGAGGGATTCAACAAAATGGATGGCTGTTTTGTTAAGTGGACCCGTCATTGAAAGTAGCCCCTACTTTCATGCAAAGGATGCTTACAATAATAAGCAACAACTGATGCAGGCAAAAGGAAGGTAAAGAAATCTCCTAATCATTCCCAGGAATGATTGACATAGTACTACAATATAAATCAAAATCAAAGGAACCCTATTCAGTTTCAGAGATTTACCTCACCAAAATATTTGTATGATTTCTATAACCAAATGATATACCATGGCCTAAAAACATCATATTGAATGACCCACTAACAACATTCTCTTCAATCTCAATCCTGCAAATTAAGGAAATTAAATAAAGTTAAAGCCAGAAATTTTGAACAAAATTAATGAAAAATATAAAAACCCAATTTGAAACAAAACAATTCAGCCTTAAAACAAGTGCATACAAACCTGAAATTTGACCCAGCTCTCTCCTTCAACCTTTCCAACTGTGCCTTAATATACTCTGCTGCTTCTCTCAAACCCTGACGCCCTTCCTATTGAACAACGAAAACCCATAATCACTAACATAAAGTCCTACTCTACCACAGCAATAAATTTGAATTTTTTTTTTCCATTTCAACTACCCCAGAGGTTACCTTCAATCTAAGCAGTGAGAATAAACTAATAAGAATAGTAATGATTTAAAGCTATCCAGTAAAATTGAAAGGAAAAACAAAAAAAAGTACAGGACATGATGGAAAGAAAGTTAAAAGAGATAAGCCGACGCACTTGACGACCATCGATTTCATGTGCTAAGACTCGAACATGCTCGATAGCTCTGGCTTCAGAGAAACGATCGAGAGGCACGTCGATCCCCAAAGGCGTGATGAACTTGGTGTACATTACGGAGTGAACAAGGATGGACATGAGACCATACATGACCGCCAATGAGAAGAGGAATTTAAACCCCGAAACATCTGTGCCATCGAGCCTTAGCGCCATTACCTAAACCAAAAAAGAAAACCCAAAGCTGAACTTCACAGCAGTATTACCTTCCCCTTGTTTTTACCTCAAAAGAAAGCACAGAAAAGTCAAAAGAAAGGTGTATAATGGAGAAGGGAAAGAGAGAGGGATGAAGTTATAGGAAAGTGTAGAAGAAGGTTGCTGGGGGTGGTTTTGTTTTGTTTGTTTTGTGTCAACACAGCAAAGCAGAGAAGAGAGAGTCAGGAAACTTGAGGAAAACGTTGTAAACCGTTTACATTATTAAAACTGCTTCCACATTTGTAAAACGTTGTAAACACAGCACAGCAGAGAAGGAGAGACAATTTTAAGAAAAGCCGTCACTAAACTAAACTACTGACTTCTTCATTTCTCCCCACGTGAGGGATTCCTTCCTAAATAGCAAGGATACCAAACTATAATTTTATTTATCTATAATTATTTAAAACCCACACATTAATACTTTTATATATATATAATAGAATTTTTATTCATTTAAAACCCACTATATATATATTTTTTAATTTGTATAAATATAATTTTATTTTAGTTGAGGTTTGAATTTGAAGTTTTTTAATTTATTACATTTTTATACAAAATCTACTTTCATTTGTAATCCTTTCCCATCCCAATACCAAAACTAGTATCTAACTTTGATTATAATATACACAAACTATTAAAATATAAATATTATTCAAAATTAAAATAATAAATAATAATTTTAAACATGTTTAATTTCTTTATGAGAAAAAATATTTTTCTTTAATATTTTATTCAATTATTCACTTAAATCTAATTTTTTTATCCCTAAATCTAACTAAACAATAATATAAAAAAAACACAAAACTTTTAGATTTGTGATTATTCTTTTTATTATTTGATTAACTCGATTATTTGAATCAATGTACTTGGACGGTTTATGGAATACAAGTTTAAGAACTACGATTTTCAGAAATCAAACCGAATTATATTTTTTATTTTATAAATAAATTATTTTTATTTTTATTATATGACATTAAATATTTTGTACTTAAAATAGTGAAAATAATTTAAATTTCTTGAAAAATTTTAAAAAAAATCAAAACAAAAAATTTAAAGTACGATGAATGCTTCAAAGAGCTCTAAAAACCTAATTGAAACAAATCGATGTTACTCCTATATGTAATTAATTTTATTATAGATTGTAGTATATACAATTAACATTATATAATTAAAGTAGATTAGTAATTATGTGTAACCCTCTATAGTATATGCATCTATGTTATTATAATGTACATTTTTATAATATAACCTTAAACCCTAAACGGTCAACTAACCTTATATTATTGTTATACTTATATTTATACCTCAATTTGGACCCTATACAACCAAATTATTATAATGTACATTGCTATATTAATGATCTTAAATCATAAGCTCAAATCTTGTTATAGTCAGAGGCGATTCTAGAGGGGGGCTGGCATGGGCCCCGGCTCTTCCTAAATGAAAAATTGCCATCCTCCTAAATGAAAAATTGCCATTTAGGCTCTCTCTCTTTTTTTAAAATTTAAATTAATAAAGGTAAAATCATACTTTGGCCCCCTAAAACTATAAAAATTCGATTTAATCTTTTAAAAATTATAAAGATATAGACTATAAAAAATTAAAATTTTATTCGGCTCCTAAAAAATTGTTCTGGTTTCGCCCCTAGTTATAGTATTAATTTACTAGAAAATATGAAAAGATAAAAACATCCTTACATTAATTTTTGTTAATATGTAAAATAATGATATTTAGTAATTTCCCTATTGGGCAATTGATTTGTCACCGGCTTAGGATTTTAATATAAGTATATATATTAGATAATGGACCCAACGAAAATAATATAATAAATGAAACTTATTTTAATATTTAAAAATTAAAATTTAATTAATGAATAGTTTTTAATATGAAAATTAAAATAATATTATAATTTATACAATTTTCTTTAGAGTTGGGCATAAATTCAGATCAAACCAAAAAAAAAAAGTCTAAAAAGTCAAAAATTCATTAAAAGAAAAAAGAAAATAAAAAGTCCCCAACTCCCGACTCCTCGAGTCCCATTATGATTTCTTGAAAGGTCAACCCTCTCAAATTGTCCCAATCACTGTCTTTTGATTGGTTAAATTTTTATTTTTATTTTTATTTCTGTTTTTACAGTTTATGAGCATTCTTTAACCTTGTTTCTTTTTAATTTCGTTAAATTTAATTATATTTAATTAAATTCTTATTGACAGACACACTTAATGTTTTGTAATTGCTGGAGATTGGCAAAACACAATGTTTAGCATAATTCAATAGCTTTAGTTTGTTTTAAACATATTTATGTCTTCTTTCCATTATTCACCATATCAATGCCCCAATATTTTAATATTTTTAATGCTTTTTAAGATATTAAGGTTTTTGGTTTAAGATTTTGACTTCTTTGGAATTGTTATTCAAGTTTGGAATTTTTATGTTTAAATCATTAGAGTTTTTTATTTTTTAATTTTTTCCTGATTTTGTTACTTTAAAATGAATAAATGTAAAATTAATTATTTTTTATTTAATTTTATATTATTTTTAAAATTTTAATTTTTGCAGATTTGGATTCGAAATTTTGCATATTCAGATATTCAACAAAAGGTTGAAAATGTTAAATTCAGATTTTTTACGGATTTTGGTATCCGACGAATATTGCTATTTAACTCGGATTCAGATTTAGATAGTAAAAGTCAAATATTTTACGGATAATTTGCGGATTCAGATTTGAAGACAATTTTACGGATTCAAATAATCCGGAATTTACAGATATCACTAGCGGTGTTCAATCGATTAACCGAACTGAACTAGTATTAATTGAATTAACCAATTTTTTTATCCTTTAACCGTTAATTGAACTGAAAATTTTTCCAAAAAAAGTTAACTAAACCAAAATTTTTTTGTTAATTCAGTTTCGGTTAATTTGGTTAATCAAAATTTATATATATATTTTTTGTTAAAACAAGTATAAAACATATAAAAATAAATAAATTGATAATGTTTATTTGACCGAATTAACTGAATTAGTAATAGCTTAATACATATAATATATAATATTATTTATTAAGTTCGGTTAATTCAGTTAATTTGATTAATTACCCAATTTCGAACCAAATTAACTGTTAACCAAAATTCCAAAATACCTTTAATTGACCTCCAACCGAACTAGATCAGTTAACCGATTGATAATCGAATTAAATCGGTTCAACTGGTTAATTCGGTTTTAACCAAAGTTTAAACACCTCTAGATATCAGCCCCGTTGCCATCCCTAAATAGCAAGGATACCAAACTATAATTTTATTTTAATTGTAATTTGAATGTTTAATTTTTTTTTTAATTTATCACATTTTTATACAAAGCTTGTTTCTACTTATAACCCTTTCCCACCCTTAAATTAAAAGAAAAAACATGAATAAACATACTCAAAACCACAGCCTCTTAATTGTTGCAATATCAACTAAGACTCAATTAACAATTTATTACATTTAATTTTTTAATACAGTTAAATAATTTAATCTTAGTTAACTTAAGAAAATAAACTTTTATAAAAATAGAAAAATAGTTATGATAATCCATCTCAATTAAATAAGTCAAATTTGAAATGATTTATAAAGTTTGTTTTGATATAATTTGGATTTAATTTCAATTTAAAGAAATTGATTGAAACTAGAAAATATATTTAAAATATAAAATTTTAGAAAAATAATTTTTAATACTAAAATTTGAAATTTAAAATTAATGTTTTGACATTAAAACTAGAAATTAATAATTAATTTGATAATTTTAATACATTAAAATCATAATTAATTTTATATATATTATTGGTGTACACATGAAACACCAATATCAATTCTCAAAATACCTGTTTATTTTATGGAAGTTTATCTTTAATATATTTATATGATTTTTCAAAGCAGAGTTATTGTTTTGTCTTTATTCAAACTAAGTTTAAGTTTTGAAATAAAAGCTTTTTTTATTTATAATTATTTTATTATTATATTAAAACTAATTTAATAAAAAAATTGAATAGGTCAAGTTTAATGAATATTAAATTATACTTTACAATTAACTTTCAGTTACATTTTTATTGTAATTTAAATTATTTAATTTTATTAATAAACAATATATTATTTTTTGAGTTAATATATATGGAAGTATTTAAACTTGGTAATTTGTACGTAAAATTTTTTTTGAATCTAATCAGTGCCAAGACATGAAAAACATAAACTAACTTGGTGCTTTTTTAGGTGCCTACTAAACCATTAAAATATATGTTAATGTAACGCTGATGATTAATAACATGACGACATGTGACCAAAAATAAATTTAAAACCTATAATCTTTTTTACATAGTGAATGAGCTTGAACTAATAACATGATTCAGACTTTTTTTTAGTATTTTTATATTTTTTTAAATTTTTTATATCATTATTTTTTTAAGTGATTTTATATATTTTATTTTAATAAATTATTAAATTTAAAAAAAATTTAAAAAATACAGTTGTATAAACAATAAAAACTGAGCTAATAAAGAAAAGTCAAATATTAAAAAAAAAATCCAGCAATGTCTAAAAGTTGAAAATTGAGCTCAATTTTGAGCTTTTAAGGAAAAATAAAAGATACTCAATTTTGGCTATTTTTCATTTAAAAATTCAATCTAAAGAAAAGAAATGATAATTCTTTCACTTACTTGCCTCTCCTTTTGCCTCTTTTACTCCAACCCTAACTTAGGCTAAAATACAGCTAATTAAACAAAAAAAGAGTCAAATATTGACTTTAGTTATTTGATTTGATTAATTTTTATCTTTATATATTTTAAAATTTAAAAATTAGTCCTTAAATTTTAATAATTAAATTTGTTATATCAAATTTTACTATTAATTTTGTATTATGCGTAAATTACAAAATTAATACGTATTCTTTACTTCAATTATATTTAATTTTTATATTTTACGAATTTTAAAATTTCAATGTAATATATATTGATTTATTAACTAAAATAACGTGAATTTATTTGTGAATATTATGTGAAAATAATTCACATGGCACTTGAGATTTTGAAAAATATCGAATTAGGGTACATACATTAAATTAGAAAAGTACTCATACTAGACCTACTAATTACAAAATTTCACCTTAAATGAGGGATAAAGTAACATTAGGCTATGAATTTGGTAAATTTTTTAAATTTGGTTCAAATTAGTTTTAAAATTTTACAATTTTTCTCAATTTAGTCCATAAATTTGGATTTTGTTAAGATTATGATGTGTAGCACTTTGAGATTATGTCATATCATCACTTAATTTTTTTTAAAATTACAATGTTTAATAATTTTTAGGTGATTGTATGGTATAATTTCATAACGCGGTTGTGCCACATCATTGGATATTAATAGAATCCAAGTTCAGGGATCAAATTGAAAAAAAGATTGTTAAATTTTAGGACTAATATAAACTAATGGGAAATTTGAAGATCAATTTCAGAAAAAAAAATCTAAATTTAGTAACTAAATGTTGGTTTATATGAAAAAGAAAGGGAAGGAAAACTAAAACCGGAAGAGAATCTCAGTATCTCACTGTATCTCTCCAGCTCCCCTGTTAGAGCAATGTACGTGAAAGTTGCGATTTGTTTAACATTCGCCATTCTCCTTCTGATTTCATGTTCCATCTACGTCGGCACCATTGATGCCAAATCATACTTCTTCCCTTTACTGCAACCGTCGCCGCTTCGTCTCTCGCTATGTGCAACCGACCGTCCCCTCCGTGTTTACATGTACGATCTCCCTAGGAAATTCAACGCCGGCATGATGGACCGTGGGACGTCCCAGGTGGCGGCTCCGGCCACAGTGGAGAATTTCCCTCCCTGGCCTAAAACTTCCGGTTTAAAGAGGCAACATAGCGTGGAGTATTGGCTGATGGCTTCGCTTCTTTACAACGAAGAAGAAGGGAGCGAGGCGATTAGGGTTTCGGGCCCCGAAATGGCGGACGCTTTCTTTGTGCCTTTTTTTTCGTCATTGAGTTTCAATAAGCACGGCCATGTTACAACGGATGCTGAGGCGGATGCGGATCGCCAGTTACAGGTACTTTTTATGTTACTTGGTCGCCGTAATGCATATTTGGCAGTTGCTTTGTCTTCCCCCCTCGCCCCCCTCCCCGGGGAATTTTACTGCAGTTGAACTTTAGGTTTTTCTTTTTTAAATAGTAATGTATGTGATAAATGGTTTACTAGGTGCTTCGAGCTTCAAATATGTTGAATGCCATTTCTTAAGGTGGGGCTAAATGAATCAGTTATGTTAGGTCCTTGCTCAATTCCAATGGATTATATTATTGAAATGATTTCTTCAGTTTTTACTTTAAATCTGCTGACTGTTATTTATCATATTACATGAATAAGCTTCAGTTCAATTTTGGGTACTTTTAGCTATTGATCATATTAATGGAAAAGATGCTTTGTTGGAAATTTGAATCCGAATATGCTAAATGTTATCTCTTAAGGGTGGTTCCATGAATCAACCAAGTTAAGCCCTGGTTCAATTTTGAGTACATTTAGCAATTGATTATGTTAACGGAAATGATGCTTTGCTGGAGCTTTTGACTTTAGGATTAGCATTATGGAATGCTAAAAAGGTTGGGTTTATTTGGGAATTGATTAATAAGATATTGAGATGTTGCTTTCAAACATGCATATAGCCGTACACATAAAAGAACTTAAGTTAATCTTTTGATTATGATGTATCATCCAATCCTTAGCCAAATGGTTCCATTATTGATGATAATGACTACTAAAGAAAAGAGGACCCACTTGTTCTTTTGATATTTTTTGAAGAGTGTAGATTATTTTTCTGTCAATCTTTCTTTTCTATTGTTAAATTAAACATTTATTTGTTGTCTTTTATCATCTGCAAGCAAGCAACGCACAATGATCAGGACCCGGTTTGCTGGAAATATTATCATGCATCTATCATTGCGATTTTGTTATACTAAAAGTACTAATTTGTGCAAGTAATGTGAAGAAATTATTTTCCTCCATTGCTGTGGATGAGTTTCTCTAGTTTGTAGTTCATGCTTTGAGGTTCTCCTCTACCATGTACTGCCACTTTTATCCAATATTTCAATTTTCCAATGTGAATTGCTTCTCGTTTCAGGTTGAATTACTTGAATTCTTGCGACAATCCAAGTATTATCAAAGATCCGGAGGCAGAGACCATGTAATTCCCATGACACATCCAAATGCTTTCCGATTTCTTCGTCAGGAGTTGAATGCATCTATTCTTATTGTTGTAGATTTCGGTCGCTATCCTAGAAATATGTCGAGTCTAAGCAAAGATGTGGTTGCCCCGTATGTACATGTTGTTGATTCCTTCACAGATGATGACCCTCTGGACCCGTATGGGTCTCGAACTACACTTCTTTTCTTCCGGGGAAATACTGTCAGGAAAGATGTACGGTAGTTCATAAGAGACTTGATAAAACTTCAGTTTAATCAATTAATATTGCTCATTCAACATCATTTTCTATTGCAGGAAGGCAAAATTCGAGTCAAATTGGCCAATATCTTGGCTGGTATCGATGATGTTCATTTCGAAAATAGTGTAGGAACTCCAAAAAGCTTTAAAATGGTATGCTACTTATCAATGCCGCACAACGTTTATGTTTTCTTGACATTCAAATCACAAAGTGGTAATCCTTCTTTCCAACTAACATTTTCGGCGGCTTCCTTGTCAATACCTATGTTGCTTCAAATTTTCATTTTTCTTGAAGGACTGTGTCTGTGTCCAAGACCTGTCCAATACATATCTGAACATGGGTATGAGGATATGATCCTTCAAGAATCTTTCAAATACATAAAAATCTTGGAAAGGATTGAGCATGCCTATGTAGGACACATAACTGTGTTTGACACAACCAAGTTCTAGTAACATAGGTCAATACATGTGGTGGCTTTCAACAACCATGAGCACCAAATTTTAGCTGCCTTTCCTGCTACATATACTCACTATTTGGATGTCTTCAACAGTTTAACATGGTCCGATACTTGTAGTTTCTGAGAATAAATTTGTGAAGAAAATCTATTATTGGAAACTTTTTTCGCTATATTGTGTTTACAGACTGCATTACTTGGACTTGAGTGTGAGTGACGAATACGAATATGTCTCTGACATGGGCATGCTTAATCTTTTTCCAAGTTTTTTTCTTGTATTTGGAGGATTCTTGGAAGGGTTACTTAAACATAGGTTGCAGATCCTTTCAAACATTTTCAAAATCTAAAATGAAATAGCCTCTACAAGCTGTAGGGAAAGTTTGCATTTAGTTTAACAATAACTTTTATGCTGTAACTATACTATTCTCTCATTTTTTCTTCTTATTTTTCGTTAGTCTACGAAAGGGATGCGATTGTCGAAGTTCTGTCTGCACCCTGCAGGGGACACACCATCCTCTTGCCGGCTCTTTGATGCTATTGTGAGCCACTGTGTTCCGGTCATTGTCAGTGACAAAATCGAGCTTCCCTATGAGGATGAAATCGATTACACTGAATTCTCGATTTTCTTCTCTATGAAAGAGGCTTTGGAACCAGGTTATTTGATTGATCAGCTACGTCGATTTCCGAAGGATAGATGGATTAATATGTGGATGCGGCTTAAGAATGTTTCTCATCATTATGAATTCCAATACCCTCCAAAGAAGGAAGACGCGGTCAATATGTTATGGAGACAGGTGAAGCACAAGCTTCCTGGGGTTCGGCTAGCTGTTCATAGAAGTAGAAGGTTGAAAGTTCCGGATTGGTGGCGGCGGAAGAGATGATTCTGGGAACCTTTTTATGACACTGTATATTTATGATCTCTTTTGGTTTTTTCATTCATAGTGACATCTCATGGCAGACACAAGAAGCAAAGGTGCTCGGAAATGGCAACCCCAACATCATGGTGCCAGCTTTACTGAGTTAACTGGGTATAGGTTCTGGTTCCAACGTTTCCTCTCTCTTTTCCAGCATTATATAGAGCAAGAGGAAGTCAGTTAAGATCATTCTCAGTTTTCTTATTTCCTGGCAACAGCTAATGTGCAAAAGCTGTTTTAAAAGATGGTATCGGCATGGAGCGTTGGTATCTAAAATCAACGTTCTTCGAATTTGAGTGTGAATATCAGACAGGACTATATATCCGACACGGATGTTTTCATTTTTTTAAGAAAAAAAAAAGGTTTTTTTCACACATATTTTGAGGGTCATATCTCATATTCTTGTGTTGGACACAAATACTTGAAAGGAAAAAAGAAAAGTCAGCAGTATAGTGCAGAAACATACATGTGAGAGGTGGTTTCATATAGGTTCTAGACTTGTACAAGGTTATTCAAAATGGTTTTTGGAACTTGATGAGTTTGGTTAGATCAGTTTATTTGGTATAATTGAATAAATTATTAAAAATTATAAAAATGTATTTAAAAAATAAAAAATAAAAAAATTAACTGGTTTTAAGTCTAATTTAAACGGTTTGTAGGTTAATTGGTCTAATTTTTACTTCTAAACCGATATCTAGGCTAGTTCTCAAGGTAGGTCAATTTACTGTGGGTCTGAAAACTGTGTTATTCAGTGACCTTAGTTCATATACCCTGTGAAACTTAATACTAATACTATTTTTAATCTCTGCCAATAGAAAGAATGAAGGTGTTTTATATATGAGTATAAATTATTTGAAAGGTTACTTTTTAGGTGAATTTCATATTTTTTAAAAGAATTTTATTTAATATTACACTAGATCAATTCTTTTTAACAACATTTAATTTTAATTAGTGTTGATTAATTAAATACAATTAATAGAATATAGAACTATAATATTTATGATTTTTAGAAAGGGTTAAATTAAGGTTTAGGGCTTTAATATTTAGAATTTAAAGTTACGTAAGGTTTTTACTTTTTAGTTTCAATTTGGTCCTCAAGCACATATTCAGATTTCAAAAACCAACCAAAAACAGCAAGGAAGCAACGAAAAGCATTTGAATTCTGAAAACTGACCAAGTGAGAAAAGAAAAGCTCCAAACCTTTTTTTTTTTTTTTGGTAAAGGAAGAAGCAGGAATTAGGAAACACAAAACAGAGTATACCACATCGGATTGAGCCTCAAGCGGGAAGCTCATACATTTGACCCAGATAGGCAGCATTTCCATGAGAGTAAAGTTGGCTTATCCATTTTAGTATTAAAATCTCTCAATATTAGGTCTCATATATATTGATAAAAATTTAGGTCCCTCGGCAGATATGTATTATTATATCATCGAATTATCGATACCAGCAAGCAGGGCGTTTTTATTTTTGGTTAAAAGGTATAATTTTAATTTTAGTCCCTTTTAAATTTTAATATTTCAATTGAATTCTTTTTAACCTCTTTATTAAATGAAAACTTTTCAATGAACATCACATCTATAATAAAGGTAATTACATGTTATTATTTACTATCATGGTAGGTTAGCTCAAATTAAAAGATACACTAGTAATTAAGTTCTAATCAATTTCTAATTAATGATGGGTTAATTAAGAATTAGGGCTAATGTGCCAAAGTTATATATATTAGGATTATTCCATCTTTAGAAAAGAGAGAGCCACGTTAGATTAATTATGTGCTAATTTGGAAGATCAAAACTCCAAGATCCGTAGATTTTAAGAAATCAATGAATTCAAGTACTCTTCTGTCATATTGAATCATTGAGAATGAATTGATTTTCTATTATTTTGGATTGATTTGTTTTTTAGATTTTATAGATATTATATTTCAATTATATATAAGGTTGAATATTTGAATTTCTAGATAATTTTTTTAGGTTTTGTTTAATTATGATTGAATCTTTTTAGGGTTATTTTTAATTTAATTTTCATTCAATGTTGAATTTTCGGATTAATATGAATTTATCATGGCTTTTCACTTTCGGTCAGAAAACCTAAACTATATAAGTGTTGGTTTTAAAAGAAAAATCTGTTAAAAAAAAGTTTTGAATCTCGAAAGAATTAGGGTAAGCTTTAATGGAATTAAAGCCAGACAATTGAATTTCAAATATGAATATATTATTAATGTTTCAACGGTATTACTTTGGTTTTTTTTTAATGCGATACGCGTGTGTATATATATATAAAAGGCTTTGCTTGTGTTATACTTTCATTGTAATTAAACAAACAAGAATCAAATTTGGTTTTGAAGTACATTGAATGCAAGTTGTTTTTTTTTCTTTAGTAGATTATTATATATTTAAAAGAAATCACAAGCATGTATATTTTGAGTATTCATACAGCTTCAGTTATTATTTGTTGATTATCTAGATTCAATTATGCTTCAATCTTCTTTCATTGTTAATCGATAATGAGGAATTAAGTGAACTTATTATTCTAGAATTTTCAAAACTAAGAAAATATGTGCATTTTTAATTTCATGAAAGTTGGTTTGACTTTTATTCTTCAATTGCAATAATATGCGTTCAACTATTAGAATTAATTTTTTTAATTTTGATTATCTATGGTAATATCTTTGAAATTTATGTTTCGAGTATTAGGAATAATAGATTTAGAGTTTGTTATATTGTTATATGGTGGCTATGAGTTTTTATAAGTTGTTGTGCATATGAAAACTTTTATACAATTTGTGATTCTTTTTATATTTAGTAGTTATGAATTTTTTTTAAAAGTATTTGTGCGTATAAAAAAGTTTTATGATGATGTCTTTAGTTATGAATATAAATTTGAGTTTACATGAAATATGTAAGGCAAGCCAGTATTATTTTTCTATTATTATAATTGTGTGTGTATATATTATATGCATATCAATGATTTTGAGGATTAATGCATGATTATAGTTTGTGTGAATATGTGCTTATAACCATTATTCAATAAGATATCTTTTATAGTTTAATTGGTGAAATTAAGTTTTAATGGGTATCTTTGAAGTTGTTAATATTTTTTGCTATGGTTATATATTTAATTTTATGGGTGCTTTGGTGCAAATTCATATCAACTATATACATATTTAAATAATTTGGTTTTAAGTTTGGTTCTATAATCCTAGGTTTTGGCATCTTATGGTTCCAAATATTTGGTTAAATTATAATGATATTATTTATTGTATGAATTGTGGGATATGCCAACTATTATGATTTTGTTTTTGAGATTTATTGGCTTGAAAATATTTTTCAAGTATTCATGTGAATATCTATTTAATAATAAATACAACTTTGGATTTATATTCAATGTAAGTTTTTCTATTTGATTATGAATACATGTACATGCGTGAATTGCTTTGGTATTTTTGTCCATGCCAAAATTATGAATACATGTGCTTGTTAATTATTTGGCTTTGAACCACTACATTATTTCTGTTTAGTTTTTATATATATGATTTTGGAACAAAAAAAAAGAGTCAAAGATCAAGGTTTTTGGTGTTTTATTGTATAATTAAGACAACCTTATTTTGGGTTATTTCGGAGTCTATAAAGTAATAAAAAATAGTTTTGACATTTGACTATTGGGTCAATTTTAAATTTGAATATTGGTATGTTTATATATATTTTAAAATAACTTAATTGAAGCAATGAGTTACCAAAGTGATTTTTTTGTTTTTAAATATAAAAGGTTGTGTGCATGTAACTTAAATTATATTACTATTGATTGGCCCAAATGAAAGGTTAATAATATTACATGTGCAACTATGGTAATAAACATGTGACAATTATTCGGTTTACATGTGAGTAATAAATTGGCCCAAAGGAAGATTTATGGTTCGACATGTTCTTATTGTCAGCATTTGATTATTACACCAATATATCACTTACATGTTAATATTTTGTCCAAAGATAAAATATTAATGGAGTGTCAGATATCTTGAGACGAGGTTTAGCTTTTTTCAAATTATTTTGGTTTAAATTTGAAGTCTTACGTGAGGTTGTTTATGATTTATGATTTATTCAACTATTATTATATTTGCCAACATCATTGTATGTTATTTTGGGATAAATATATATATACTATTATCTTTTAATTTGATTGAAAGATGAAATTAAGAGAAATATTTTAAAATACATAAATTCAGATTTTGGCTTTAGGTTTAATTAAGGATGTCTAATATTTTAAATAGATTAGTTGAAACAAAATACCGCCAAAGTGACCTCTTTTGTGTAGATTAGTTTATTTAAAATATCAAGATGATTAAATGTTTTTGTAATTCATGCTTTTATTAATTGACCCAAAGGTAAGTTAATATTTGGCAAAATTTCAACGACATCTGTGGTGATAAATGTGTGACAATTATAAGGTACTTTATGTGAGTAATATGTTAGTCCGAAGATTAATTCATTGTTTGACATAATTTATTGCCAATGTTTGATTGTTACAAGAGTACCGCTTACTGTTAATATTACTGTCCAAAAACTTGATATTAATGTTGTGTTTGGCATCTTGAGATGGGATTAGCCATTATCCTGAATCTATTGTTTACTTATGAATATTGATGTCGGCTTATTTTTATTTATTTATTGTTGTATATTCAACTAATTCATCTTCTACTGCCACTATATCTGTTAATATAAATTCTATACCCATACTTAATAGAACTAATTTCAATGAATGGAAAAGGCATTTACTTATAGTGCTTGGCTGTATGAACATAGATATTGCACTAAAGGAAGAACAACCCGTATCTCTCACTGCGAAAAACACCCCTTATGTTAAAGGGATTTTGAGAGGTGTGATCATTCAGATTGCATGAGTCTAATGACCATGAAGCACAAAATTTCAGAAGTCTTTAGGGGCACAAAATCTGAAAAGATTACTCAGGCCAAGGTTTCCTTGACGAAATTGAAAAACGTTTTGCTAAAAACGATAAGGTCTAAATGATATCATTTCTGACTTCTTTGATGTCTATAAAGTATAAGGGTCAAGGAAATTCTGAGTGACTTAAAGGCTATGAGTTTTATAATCCCACAATTAGAAACATTTTTGAGACAAGAATTGCAACATTCTTTTAAGATGTTGAGTTTGGAAGGTGCTTTTAAGAAGGACTTGAATTCTAACTCAATTCCTACTATAACTTTTGATAGTGTTTAGGTTCTCATACCTATCATTGATTAAGAAGTGAATCTAGAACCACAATAAGACAATGTTGAATAACTTCCTATTCAAGATGAGGTAATTGTTCAAAAAAAAAACAAACTCAACAACCTCAAGAACAAATGTCATTGAAACTGTCTACTAGAGAAAGGGTTATAATAGCTTTAGTGGAATATTTTGACCTTAAGCTGCATTAGATGAATATTAAGTTAATGTTTTCTTAATGGTAACATTGATCATACATTTATATGGTGTAACTAGAAAACTTTGTGTCTGATGATGCAAAGTTAATGATTTGCAAATTAAAGAACTTCATCTATGGGTTTAAACATACTTCTCGTCAATAGTATTACAAATTTTACCAAATGATTATCTCATTCGATTTAGAGATGAATTTTATCGATAATTGTATATACCATAAGTTTAGTGGAAGTAAGGTTCTATATTTGGTTTTATATGTTAATGGCATTAAGGTTTTATATTTGGTTTTATATGTTAATGACATACTGCTTGTCAATAATAAGTATAGTCTCAATCAATACCCAAGAATGATTTTGAGATTACAAAAATGCAGTCTAATGTATGTTCAGGTTTGTATACATTGAAATATCGCATACATTATTGGATATTAGGCAGATATTTTAAACAACCCTAGTTTGGACCATTGAATAGCATCTAAGAGGGTTATAAGGTATTTTCAGAGGAAAAAAGATTACATGCTCACATATCGAAAGTCTAATCATTTAGATATCATCAAGTATACTGATTTCGATTTTAATGGAATATGGTTACAAGATTTTGTTACTAAGGTTCAAATTGTGAAAACAAATTGTAGTCTTTTATTCCAATAGCAACAGGAGCACATCAAAGTCAAAATACATAGACTTTAAGTTCCTGATTGTTAAAGTAGAAGTTTAGAGTGGTTAGGTACCTATAAAGCATATTAGGACAAACTCCATAATTGTGGATCCGCTTACTAAGGGACTACACCTAAGATTTTATAAGATCACACTGCTCATATGGGTGTAATGTCATTTAAAGATATTTGGTTTTAGTGGGAATTTATATTTTTAAATGCTTTTATGTTATAGACACATTTTCACTTATTTTAGTTTATGGATATTAAGTTTATTTTCTGCAGAAATAAAGTTTATTTGGTTTATTTACACTCTGATTTTGATAAGATTTTATCTCACTAAGGTTTAAGAAGGACCAGTTGGAAATAGACATGTTTAGATCATATTGCATGTAATTTCCATGCTACATATCCATACTTGATCTATGTCATTTGGTTGTGTTAATATATGTGATTAGGGATGGATTTAGTTACTATATATGTAATGAGGCCTTGGTTCTATGTTAACATAATTAATGGATGAGATTGTTCGGAATATCTTTTGGATATGATAGAAAAATTTTGAGCTTATAAGGTTATATAACGATATGTAATTATAAAGGAATTAGTATATATATGTGGTCCAAATGGGAGATTGTTGGAAAATATGAACATCACATATGTAATAATGATAATTACATGTTATTATTTACTATAATGATAGGTTAGCCCAAATTAAAAGT
Organism: Gossypium hirsutum; assembly: GCF_007990345.1. Lineage (NCBI taxonomy): Eukaryota > Viridiplantae > Streptophyta > Magnoliopsida > Malvales > Malvaceae > Gossypium > Gossypium hirsutum. The sequence goes on along the minus strand of NC_053428.1, from coordinate 49,201,170 downwards.
GATCTAATTTGGTTAAGGTTTATTGGGTTTTAATTATTAAATAAAGTATAAGTCAAATATGTGTAGATACTTTAGTAATTAAGTTTTAATAAATTTTTAATTAATGATGGGCTAATTAGGAATTAGCGCTAATGTGCCAAAGCTATATATATTAGGGTTATGGTCTCCAAATTACACACAAGCTAACTTTTCCAATATCCTATCTTTAGATTACTTGTGTACTAATTTGAAAGATCAAAACCCAAAATCCGTAGATTTTAAAGAGAGAGTTACATTCTTTAGATTACTTGTGTGCTAATTTGGGAAATCAAAACCCAAAGATCCATCAATTTCAAGAAATCGATGAATTCAGGTACGCTCTTCCATCTAGTTTTGTTCTTTATTTATTCTTAATGGTTAAACGGGATAGATCCTGATTTACAGTTTTAATTTTATATTAAATATTATTTACTGTTGTAACATTTCTCTCAACTTTTTGTTTGTGGATGTTAAAATCGAATTCCGTATGCTAGATGCCACCTCTTAATTCACATAAATCCTTATTTTTCTCTTCTTATTTTGGCATAACCAAAATAAAATAAAATAAAAACGAGAGGCGAAAATTCCCTGGATTGGAGTGGGTGGGGGACTCTATATTCTGATATTCAGAAACATGTTTTCCATAAAACTTAATTGTATTTGTAGTCAATTTTTACTGATTTTTTTTTAAATTTCTTTTCAGTGTTTTTCTTTGGGGGGTTCATTATTTATATAATTTAACGTGAGTTGATGAGTATACTTCTCTTAGTATAAAATGAAACGAGATAGGAATGTTGGTGGGTGTAATGTTTCAGAAAGAAGGGTAGTGGAAGGCATACATTGGTAAGGATTGTAGATCATGGCTGATTGGAACCATCCTTAGAAACGATGCCCTTCTACAGGTATCTTATCTCATTCTTTTCTTTTTAACATTCACATTCACATTCACATTTATATTTGATATACTTACGTTAAAATTAAGTATGACAATGAAATGGGATGGAAGCGGATATTACTAAATTCATTATCTTTCCTCAATTGTCACACTTTATTCTGTCATCTATCTCGCTCCACTATAGATATATAATCTTGCTACACATTTGAAATATTATTGAATTGCAGTACATCCTGGAAACAAGTGCCTATCCCAAAGAGCATGAGCAATTGAAGGAATTAAGAGAGGCCAGCGCTCTCAAGTACAAAGATTTGTAAGCTTATAAACTCCTTATTTCTTAAATTAAATATGGGAGCGTCATGAATGTGGGTATTGATGAAGCACAGTTTCTATGGATGCTGTTGAAGATAATGAATGCCAAGAAAACAGTGGAAATTGCAGTATTCACCGGCTACTCCCTTCTTGCATTGCCTGAGGATGGCAAGGTAACATCATATCACATGATTTTCAATATTATTTGAGATTAAAGTGGATGTGTTTTTGGCAGGTATAATCGCAATAGATCCAGACAAAGAAGCATACGAGATTAGATTAAATTCATCCCTTCAGATGCTTTCTTAGTTTTACATCATCTCCTTCATAATGTAAGTATTTTGAATATTTTATATGACAACAAGTTTTGGGGGAGCAGAACTCAAAATTTACCATTTTATTATCTTAAGAGAATTGAGGATATTTGAAATTTCATACCCCTTAAATATAATCCATATATGCATCAACTTAATTACTTTTTCAAAAAAAAAAAAAAAACTGGGACCACTGTAATATTTGTATTTGCAAAATTTGGAAGGAAGCTTCAACTTCATATTTGTGGACGCCTATAAGAGCTGACGCTGAAACTAGTGAAGAACGGAGGTATTATAGCTTACGACAACACTTTATGGTATGGATCAGTTGCAGAATCGGAGAAAGAGGGTCTCATCAAGAAGTTTAGAAACTTCGTGATCGAATTCAATACCTTAATTGCCGCCGATCCTCGAGTTCAATCGTCGCTGCTTTCCGTCGGCGATGGTCTCACCCTCTGCTGACGTCTCTACTAGTCAACAAAACAACCAACAATTAAATCCGATTTCAATCGCCGCCGACGTCTCTACTCGAGAAAATCAACCAACCTTTCGTCGGTAAGTCAAATTTTCTACTGTTTGAGAGTTTATGTATATAGATGCTTGAATTAGGTTGAATAATGTTTGACAAATTTATTATAACTTGGCGGACATTACCTTGTCAGTTTGCATTTGGATTTTGTTTTGAGGGAAATCTTGCATTGTGATTCCCATGTAAATTCGAGAACCTTGATTTTCATACTTCAACCCTAAACCTTGAGTTTCAAAAACGAGGAAGGAACTCTTTTATTAAAAATGCAACCTTATTAATGAAAAAATGATTAAAATGATTATGTGTAGTTCATCTTTTGAAATTCTACATGTTATTTATTTGTTTAAAGAATAAATTTGAATAAACTTCAACAGGCTGACCCAATTATTAGTAAAAAAATTTTGTCATATAAAAAACCAAATAAGATAAAATTGAATAGTTGAGTGACCATTTGTGACTTCTCATAATTTGGTGACTAAAAAAGAAATTTTCTAATACTCGAGTGATCACTTTATAATTTTTCATTATTGGGTGATAAAAAAAGAAAAAAATCATAGTTCAGTGACCAATAATGTAGTTTACCCAACAAATTTCTCATGTTCTAAAGAAGTTAATGTATTATTTGACACTTAAATTAGGTTTCAATATTGTATTTGGTACTTTGGTTTGGTTTCAATAATTACTTTGGTATCTAAGTTTTTCAATTTGAGGCTTAATTTTTTTTGTCTTAGTTAATTACTTGAGTTTAGCTTTAATGTTTAATTTGGTACTTAAGTTTTTTTTCTCTCAATTAAATCCCTACGTTTTTTACTAGAGCACACGTGTCAAACATTTATTTTGATTTGGGTACCAAATTGAACATTAAAACTAAATTTAGTCACAGAATTTGAATAAAGTGACAAATTGGGACAAAAAGAACTTAGGTACAAACTAACATTAAGACTAAACTCAGGTATGAAATGATATATTAACCTTTAAAGAATTTATCCAAAAAAACTTGAGATAAAATTTCAATAAAAAATTAAAAAATAGTTAAGGCTAACAAACAAAATCCTAAAAAAGCAAAAATAAGCTGAAACTCTTTAAATTAACATCCAACTTCATTATTTCTTCAAGGAAGTAAATGGGACTTGGCCAACCCCCTGGCTTAATGGGAAATTTCCTTTATAGCCCTTCCTCAAAAGAAAAAAAAGAAAAAAAAAGAGAGAGTTAATTTAGTTGTTTTTAACTTTTGATTAAATGAAAAATTTATAGTTTAACTCTTTTGAAAAATTAATAATTTAAGCATTCTTAATATAAAAATTTTAGTTTAAGACTTCTAAAATTTATAATCTTATTTCGGCCCTTCTAAACAAAATTTCTAACTTCACCTAGTGAAAATTAATGGACGAGTTTGATAACGTGGATGACTATAATATAACTGTTGATAATTGAACGAGTAAAACGTAATTGTAGTTTAAAAGTCACTATTTGTATATTTCACCCTTTTACTTTTTACTTTTTATTTATTTATTTGAAGAATAAATTTCACAGGTTTTAAAAAAGGGTTAATATGTTTTTGGTACTTGAATTTGAAGAATTAATTTTAATTTACTTGAATTTGACTTCAATATTCAATTTGGTACCTTAGTTTGGTTTGAATGTTCACTTTCTTGAGGTTTTTTTTTCAAAAAAAATTGATATTTAAGTTCTTTTTATCCTATTTAAGTATTTTAGTTTAACTTCAATATTTTAGTATTTAAGTTTTTTTGTCCTAATTAAGTACTTATATTTTTCTATTAAAACACATGTGTTAAACATTCATTAAGCTATATGATGCTGTTTAATTTAGGTACTAAATTGAATATTAAAGTTAAATTTAGATACCAAATAATATATTAACCCTTTAAAGAATTTGTCTAAAACCTTGAGATATTTTTTCAATAAAAAAATAGTTAAGCCATTAGAATCCGTATCCAAATGTAGTTGAAAACCTGGGAAAGGAGAACTCAGTTGCCAACTCTAATTGTAGTACTTCATTCAGTAACTCGCTTCGCCCGACTCAGCTGGCTGTTGAAGAAGCCAAGCGTAAGCACGCCACCGCATTCTTCTCGTCGACTCAATCTCAGAATTGTAATCTCCAGGCGAGGAAATGTCTCACTCTCACGAATTGGTGATCAAGTATTACTTAATCCTCCATTTTTCCTTTTTTTATTTTTCTTTCAAATTTTAACTTCATCGACTATAAATACTTGCATTTTATTTAGTAATTTAATTTCCTTTTGAAATAAAAAAGGTCTTCGATGAGTCGTCCGCCACCACCACCGCCACCACCTCCACCAACTACAAACAAGGATCAACAACGTCAAAATCCTTCTCTTCAAGAAATCAATATCAAGGTTTTCGGGTTGCTTTTTTTTTTTTTATGTACATATTATTTCTGTAATTGATGCTGCATTTTTATGAATTTTAAAAATAAATTGTAAAATAAGAATCAGAAAGAAATCTGCAATGCAGTTGATTCAGAGCGGAGAAAAAGAACGGCTGAAGGAGCTTTTGAGGGAAAGGCTTCTTGAATGTGGTTGGATTGACGAGATGAAAGCTCTTTGCAGGTTTTTCCTTTTATTTATTTATAATTACTTTTATGAAATATTATCATTGCTGCTATTGGGATAATGTTATGGGTAAAAACTATTAGGATAGTCACTTAATTATTAATGCATTTCTATTTTAGTCATCTAATTTTTTTTATTAATTTCCTCACTCTATCATCTAACAGAATATTGATTTAATTCTTTTATTAATATAATAATAATTTTAACTCTCGACTTTTATTTATTTTGTTACTTTAATCCTACATTTAGAAAATTCAACAAATTTAACCTTCAATATTTATATATTTTGTTATTTTGTTATTTTAAATATATATTTTTTGCTAAAATATTTTCACTCCATCTTGTAATGTTGAATATAGTCATACATGATACATGGTTACACTCAAATATTTAACACATCCGTACTAGATACATTCTCATATCCTGTAATCATATCCGATGTTACTCTGAATCCTTTTTCCTTTTGGAAGTATCGAAGTCCTACCCATAGCAGTATTGGCCTATGACCTTCTTAAGACTCTCCAAAATAAATGAAAATACTTGAAAAAATTTGAACACATCCATGTCCGATACCTGTACTCAAGTCTGAGTAATTCGGTCACACTTAAATCTGAGTAACATATATTTGTTTGCATTCCACCATTTGTTTTTGTTCTTAGGTACTCTAAAAACTCCCTATTTTAACATAGTTTATGTATATATAATATTTGGTTCAAGGGCATTTACAAGGAAGAAAGGAAGGAACAACGTTACAGTGGATGATCTAGTTCATGTAATCAGCCCAAAAGGCAGATGTGAGTATAACTACAACCCTCACTTTCTCTATCCTATCCCTCTCTTTGACACACATACACGAGAAGAACAAATTTTGAGTATATTTATGTTGGATACGATTATGTGCCCTGAGTGTTGGTTAAGATTGGGTATAATCAAGCTTAGAAAAAAGTAAACATAGCCGTGTCTTGAACACTCACATCTTGAATCCAAACAATTTTGATTTGTTTTCATTTCACCCTTTCTGTTTGTTCTCAATCTCACCTTAAAAAGCTTTGAGAGAGTAGATTTTTATACCCCTACCCAACGCGACATGTGGCACCATGAGAAGACACCTAAGGGATATCCATGGACAGCCCTCCGCTTACCTCTGAGCCTACAACACTTGGCATATTCTCCACTTGAGTGTTCGGACAATCCTCTACTGCCCGACTGGTCACCCACCTAGGCACCTTATCCTCCAAGCCACTCACTTTTGGCGGGTATGTGCTCATCTCCAGGGGGGACCACAAGGGATCACTAGGCATAACAACTTGTACTGTGTCAAAGCCACACCACACTCGACGACAACCTACATATGTATAATGGCCTCATCACCTGGCCGACAGCACAATCACCATGTCCCGTATTTGCCAGTGATGTGGCCTCATTGAGCATGAGACCTCTTTCCTTATATACGCCCTGTAGAGCGAGGAAGAAGGGATCAATCCTTTGAGCCTTTTAGCAACCCTAAACACTTACGAACCCTCTGCAATTTTTGCTTCCCTACCTTCCTCCTTACCTTACCTTCTCTTTTTTTTTATGGCTCTCCACCTATTTAGGTGAACCGGCCCTCTTTGCCTTCTACTCCTTATCTCCTCCCTTGTTGACACCTTATCAACATAGATATTGAAGGAATCTGCTACTTACAATGTTGTATTTGTTTTTCATTTGGGAAAATGGTGCATTGCATTTGCAAACTAAGCTTAAGGTTTCGATTTTGGTCATGTTGAAGTCAATGATATTGAGAATGGAGAGTAAAAGAATTTAGGATGGGTGTGAACCAAGTAAATCTGACGTTTTATTTTTATTGAATCCTTGTCTGATACAAGTCAAATGCATATCCGGGTATGAGTATACAGTTATGCCCTGCCAAGAAGGTCCTTCCGAATACATAGAAAAGCTTAAAAAAATAAAAAATACATGTTTCCAAGTAACAAAGGGTGGGAAGATGCTTTTGATCAGGCATTCAAGTTGATTTGTAATTCAATATGAGGGAGAAGAAGGCGGACAAATTCATGGACAATAATAGTATACGAGAAAAAGCATAGACTCTAATCCATTTCCCATTTATTTATGATAGGTGTGATGGATTTTACTACATTTCAATTGTCATGTTTTTCTCTTATGATTGTCTGTCATGCTTAATTTTTTTTGACTTGGGAGCATCACTTCTGTTGCCGTTTTTGTTCTGCAGCATCCATTCCCGATTCTGTGAAGGCCGAACTGTTACAACGGATCCGAGCTTTCCTTGCATCAACAGCGGATTGATATTGTTGGAGCTTGGATCACAAAACTATTGGAGTTAAGTTAGTAAGGAGTGGTATGGTGTTTGTACATTTTCTCGTATCGTAATTCTTATTTCTATGTAAATAAATTTTGATAAACTCAGTTGAAACCCTATATCAGACAGAATTGTTCATGTCCGGGTTTCTCCAGGTTATGGTCTTTTCTGTTAGGAGATTGGATGTTTTCTCTATTTCGATATTCCTTTCAAATAATGGGGGCACATTGTGCCATGTTTAATAGTTTATATCATGTTCATGCATACATGAATTATCAAATTTGAACCTAAAGACGCGAAGCGAATTTACTTGGTTCTGGGTATTCATTCCACCGATGAATTAATAGAAGAATCCTTAGAATGAACATTTAGCATCTACTCATGTAAGTAATCAAATACAGAAAATTCATCATATAGGGACTCGTCCTTTGAATGAAGAAGAGAATAGCAATAATCACAGAAATAACAAGGGTTCTCCCTTGCCCACTTATCATCTAAGGTTACCTTCGAGGCTCTCGTAATTTTACAAACACTGCATTTCTGAACTCGGGGTTTTAGTTGAAAGATCATTATTGGATAAGCTGCTCGGTTTTGTACATCATCTGGATGAATCGACCTCATGTCCCTAATCACGATTGTGTGCTTGCAGTCACCCTTCATCGAACAAAAATAGGCTAAAGATTGATTATAACATATACATTTCAAGTCCCAGCAAATCATTGGGTACCCGATAATCCAATTTAGAGTTTTGAATTCACAAGATGAATGCATACACTTTATGAATTAATGGAAGTAGCGATGGGAGAAAATGCCGCACCTGATGACAATAGAGATATCTGGCACCAAGTTGAAACCTAAATTCACAAAACCGAGTCTTGTGCATGTCCGCGGCTTTGAAATGAGGCAATCTTGAAGGTGTCACACTGCCTAAAACTGATCTTTGCTTTTGTTGCAACTCACCAGTTATGATGCTTTCCCATTTTCTCATAGCATCATCTGGAGAGTTTCTAAGCCAATCAAAAATAGGCTCACTGTAATCTATAGCACAGGGATCTCTCAAGTCATTAAAAAATATATCCTGCAGAAACATAACAATCAATCGGATACTATAGTTGATATCTATATTACTTGGGCTTGGGTGTGACTGCCAAATTTAGGTGCACTTGACAGGGATATCTTCAACTTATTCCAAATTTTTTCATGTATGTGGATGGTCATACCCACATACGCATGCCCGGATATGTGCCAGACGTGCATAAAAAGGGATTGAGTGTTGAAGCAATATAGATTAACAAAAAAGGTTTCAGCACACAGATGAAGTGGTGAGAAAATTGGGTTTCTTACTTCTATAAGGAAATATCCAGAAGGATCATAACGGCCAGCCGTCTGCATCACCTGGTCAGTCAAGCAACATATCTTGTCCTTAAGTTCGGTTAAGGTTTGACGGCCAAGAACCAAGAACTCTTGGACCTACAACAATTCAAGATGTCAATACCAGCAGAAGGATCAGACAAAGGAATGAATGGTGAAATAATATCGTGAAAGTCAAGTGTCAGTGACATTATATGAACTAAGCGAATTTAACTTTCGATGGCTCTTACATACACCATTACCATCAGAAACAAACCAGTAGAAGTTTATGATCCAATTGATCATAACTTGTAACAAACATAAAAGAAAAATAAAAATCGAATATGAACTGCTATGTGATTTAGAACTGAGAGCACCATACCTTTGACCATTTTCGTATGTTATGGTAGACCTCAACACAGAGAATAGTTTCAGGGTATAACACTGGTATGTGCTCCTTGACATCTGCCGACTTTGCCTGTCATTCATAGAAAGAAATGGAAGAAAGAACACTTCAGTCCTAAATTTGACTGCCTTGGAACCTCTTACAGGTTGTCATTCTAGTCTTATCTTTTAAGGATCAGATAGAAATAAATTTAATTCAAACTGTACGGGAAGGCATCCAAAGGCTTGAATTAGGACACCAGATGAATTTATTATCAATTCAAATTCATTGCTTTATGTAACAAGGTATGTCAAATTATGCTGCCAGCCCCTATACTCGAATGAAATTTGAGATTTAGTCCATGTATTTAAAAAGTTAAAAATTAAATCTTTACTTTTTCAATTTAAAAACCCTAGTCCAATCATTGATATCTTTAATATTTTCTATCAAAATTTACCATCAATATATCCAAGCTATCATACCAATTTTAGAAGCATCATTATGAACTAAGTAAGCATATCTGATAGTATGCAAATTTTGACCCCAAAAAAAAAAAATACTAATGGTGTCAATGATTGGACTACAATTTTTAACACGAAAAAGTAAGAAGTCTTAACTTCTAACTTTTTAAGTAGAGGGATTAAATCTCAAACTTTTCCAAAGTTCTGGGATTGACGACATATTTTGACCAACAAAGTTTATAAGCTATATTACTCAAGCTTGGGTGTAAACAATGGATACGAGAATGTGTCCAACAGGGTATGTTCAATTTTTCCAAGTTTCTCCATGCATTTGGAGGATTCTTGGAAGGTCATAGCCCACACCATTGTCCAAATATTTGTCTATGTATTTCAAGCAAAGTGAAGAATCTGAGCAATATAGGATATAATAATATAAATGCACCAAATTTGAACACCTTCAGATTTTAGCAAAATGAATTTCAAAAGATCATCTACAATAAATAGACAAAGGAATCTTTGGCAAACCTTTCCACTAGAACTCGTAAACCGGAGAGATTTCATCCTTTCAATTTTATCAGACGATGGAATTGAACCTTCAGAGATCTTGGAGATGGCACTGCACCAAGTTTATAGACGAAGGTCAGCAATGATCAGGAAAAGGTTTATCAGTTAGAGAATACCACAGACAGATCTCAATACAAACTTCAAAGCATGTAGCTTTGCTGTTGCTTTGTCTTCATCCTGCTTTTGTTTAATCTTTGCAAGTTTGTCAACCTTTTTGATATATGTATCCTAGAAATGCAATGGTGAAAACTTTGTTAAGAAGGAATATAACAAGATTACGAGATATGTTTGTGAGGTGTGATTTTTGTTTTAGACCATTAAATAAAATAGGCAATCCGATTAAAAGAATATACTTGCCAAGAAAACACTAAAACTTCTGCAGGAAAACAAACAGTTTAAAAGGCAAAATCGTCAAGTTTGAACGATATAAGGCTAGAATACTAAACTATTATACTCACTAAGATTAGATTATAGTACTTAAAAGTAAAAGAAATTCAATACAACCAGTACCATACTTCAATATGACGGTCATTCATTCTCCTTCTCTTTTGCTTCTTTGAGCCATTCTTCCTATCTGTCGCAGCTCCATCTAAATCAGTACCAGGACACCCATTTGAGGGCTCGATTGAAGTTGAAGCATTCTCTACTGCATGTCCCTTTCTGGATCTTGTATGATAACTGCAGTACAAATGGTACAAGTGAGTGAAACAAAAGCTGAAAATGAATTGGTATTGCTCTGAAAAACTTGAAGATCCCTATCTAAAGCCAAGAAATTAAGACATAACATCAACTACCAGCCAAAAAGGTAATTGTGCTTACTCAAGGATAAATAAGTGAAAATAATCCCAAAATCCGGAAAATATATTAGAAGAAATCTAAAAGCATTTTCAAATATAAGTTGTATTTTAGATCAACCGAAAAGGACAAGATAATAAACGAGAAATATGCATATAGCTCACCCTAAATTGGAGCCGTTTTCTAAACCTTCAGAAGCATTTTCAACATGCTCATCCTCCTACAGTATAATCCATAAATAAATTAAATAAACAAACTAAAAACTAGAGCAATTCTAACTTTATTAGTAGCTTGATACTATCCTTTATGATAATATCAGCAAATACCTTAAAAGCTTCCTTGAGAGCCATTTCTACTAACTCTTCCTCCTTGTGAATTTTAAGGTCGTCAACACTGTAAACCGTAGAATTAATAGAAAAAATGAATCAAAATCATACGATATGCCTGTGCTACTGACTCTTCATTTTTCTTAAGCTACTTGTGTCCAACACATATCTAGGTATTGGTATGGGATATCCACCTCCAAGAACCCTTCAAATACATGACAAAAACTTGAATATACACTTATGTGCCTACACTCGAACCCGAGTCCGAATAACTTTAAAATAGGAGAGATGCAATGAGAATACATTGTTTTGAAAGAGACTAAACAAAAAGTAGAAATGAAGATGGGGTGATACTAACCAAATATCCTCAGACTCAGCAAGTTGATGTGAATCCAATTCAGCCTCTAATTCCTATAAATAACACAAGAAATCATAGGAAAAACAGAATATCAAAGACCAAAAAAAAAAAAAACCATTGCAGAGTACTGTGAAAGATATGATATTAAAAGGGATATTGTGATAATAAAAGAATATACAACCTGGAGTTGTCGAAGAACTGAGTTTTGAAACTCAGGCACGCTAGTGAGAGGACTAATGAGATTGGAAATATAAATGGGGCCACCCTTTGGGATTAAACAATTTGCTTCCTCTTCTCCCGTGTTCGTCCGATTCGCCTCCATTTTTATTTCTTCAACCTTCTTCGTTTCTGATTGTTCAGAAGAAGGGAAAAACCCGTAAAAACCAATGTTCTCAAAATCAAAATAACAGAAAACTATTGCAGAAAATTCACATTTCATATATATATATATATAAAGAAAAGAAAATTCCCAAAAAATAAATAAATTGAAAGAAATTGGATTGTGCTTAGGGAAACTAGTTAGACAAAAAAAAAAGCAGATTATTTAGAAAAAGGGGAAAATTGAAAAACTGGTACCTTTGAAGTGAAAACTCCGGCAGTGGTTTCCCAGCAGCAGGGAAGTAGGGAAGGCAACCGAAAAATAACAGAAAAGTGAAGCTCAGGTCAGTTAAGCTTTACTAATGAGCCATGGAGTTTGTTGTTAGGTCGGATGGGCCTATGTTTTAGCTCAATTAGGTTCAAAATGAGACACCCAAATCAAATTAATCACAGTAGCATAACCTTCTCCTGGGTTCGATTTAAATCTGGGCATAATATATTTGAAAGCCAACCATGAGTCCATTAAAGTGGTGAAAGCATGAGAGTAGTGGTAATATCATTAGATCTGATAATTTGTAAGTACTACTTGCCTCAAAATTCACTAAGCTGGTTACAGTTTTTATTTTCGAAGGAAGCTGGTAACAGTTTTAATTCTATTGTAATAGTAATTCCTTATTACCATATTTATATATGCCTAAGGAATAAGTCGATATGTCCGAGTGGTTAAGGAGACAGACTTGAAATCTGTTGGGCTAGGCCCGCGCAGGTTCGAACCCTGCTATCGACGTATTTTATTTGAGTTTCTTGTTTGGCTATTTTATTTAAGGTTAAAATATGCTATAGATCTTTGTACTCTTCACAAATTTAGTTTCTGTAATTTTATTTTTAGGAATTTAGACCCTCTACTTTTTAGATTTCAAAATTAAGATTCAGTTTTAACATTGTTAACTTTTTTGTTAAATTTGTTAGTGTGATATTTTGAAATAAAAGAAATACTCACTTGGTAACAGTATAATTAAAAAAATACGTTGAAATGAATTTGAATTTAACAAAATAATCTTAATCGAATTAACAGTTGGATCTGAATTTTAAAATATAAAAAAATATAAATACTAAATTCCTAAAAGTAAAAATATTTTTGTTTGGCTATTCTATGCACCCCTAGTGAAATAAAAAAACAATTCAGAAGTGGGTAAAAATGAGGTTTTGAAAGATTATAATCCCTTAAATCCAAATATCACATGAGTTTTTTTTCCTAGTTTATAATGGATTTAAATTACTTTTTATTGATTTTATATAAAATATAAACAAATTAAAAACACATTTCTAATAATATTTATCCATTTCTAAAAATAATTAATTTTTTAGTTATTTTTTTACTAAATTAATATATATTAGCTTAATCAATCAATTAAATGTAATGATATACACACGAATATATTTACCATCACATGGATGTGTTGTTTCAATGCTTTGTTTTGTGTATTTAGTAAAAAATGAAGTATGGTTGCAATTACGTTTCGATTGCAATTTCTAGACACTTCTAATCTTTTTTTTAATCTATAATTTAGACTATTTTACCAATAAATGTCCATTTCCAACTTTATTTACGGAAATGGGTCATTTTTTAATTATTTATCAAAATAGGCTGAAAACTCCAAAACGTGTCCACGTAGGAACGTTTTAGGGGAAAATTCCAGCAAAACACGTCCCTGAGGGAGCGATTTTGCCATGTCAGCACAAAACGCGTTGACGTGGACACACTTTGCTGACATGGCAAAATCACTCCCTCAAAAATGCGTTTTAGCCCGTATTTTTTACCAACGGTCATTTAAAATTTTGACCGTTGAGGGGTCCAACGGTAAAAATATATATATAAAAACCCCTCCTATTTTTTTCACACAACATTTCTTCCAAATTTCTCAAAAAAACTCTCAAATTTCCCCTAAATTTTTTAAAGCTCTCTTTAATTAATTATTTCCTTTATTTTTTTTCTAAATTAGTATTATTTTTTTTAAAATTTCAAAAATATTTGATCTTTTTAGCAATGGTCGGGGAATCAATTCGTTTCGATCATAAACATATCTCTGTCGAACAAAATAGTAAGGGTTAATTTCAATTTTTGAATATTATTTAATAGTTTTTATTTATGTAATTTTAATTAATTTTTATTTTATATTTTTTTATAACAGTATAAAGATTGAGTGTTACAATGTTATATTCGTAATATGTTTAGTTCTCTATCACTGTTGATAGAAAATTACTTGAGGGAAGCGAGTTTTTTGCACGTGGCCAATATAAACTGAGGATGCAAGTTGAACCCGAAACTCATCAGCGCGTTCATAAAGAAGTGGAGACTCGAGACGCACACATTCCATCTTCTATACGGAGAGTGTACCATCACTTTGGAGGACGTGCAATTACAATTAGGATTGCCGGTGGATGGGTCCGTACTTACGGGGTCCGTTCAATCTGCTGATTGGGGAGCCATATGCTACGATATTTTGGGTGTGATTCCAGATAATATATACGAAGGTCGAATCAAGATAGGCTGGTTATGAGACACATTCTCAGAGCGGGGAATGATTCGACTGAAGTAGAAAAAACACGATATGCTCGAGTATACATCCTTGAGATCGTTGGAGGTTATCTGATGCCAGACTTATCATGAAACGTCATACATATGAGGTGGCTGTTGAAACTTGTTGATTTTAGAACAGCTGACGAACTTAGTTGGGGGTTTGCCATGTTGGCAACATTGTACAGGGAGATGTGCATGGCGAAACCACCAAATAAAGCCAAAATCGAAGGTTGCCTATCACTACTACAATTATGGGCTCAGTTTCGCTTTTCATTTTTACGTTTTCGAGTGAACCACCCATATACATTCCCACTCATAACGAGATAAAATCTATATTAGATTTTACAATTATTACATAGATTTAAAATATAATTTTATGCTTAAAATTTATTTAATTAGGTGGAACCATTTGGCGAGTTATATTAGAATACCTACCGCTCTTGAAGATATACGGCTTCTATTAGACCAATGGTCGGAAGCGCATGTAAGTATTAAATAAAATATATATACATAACATAGTCATTTCATATTTAGTATTTAGTATTACGTATATAACTAATATTCTTATCAACTATGCTACTATCGAGATACACCAAATGGATAGAGTGTTGCGGTAATTTGGATTCCAACAATCGATTCCCGTGACACCTGAGGTGCTTGATGATAAGCACAAAATTGACTTATGGCAATCGAATACGAATTAGCCGGTATTCTTCTCGGAATATATCAAAATTTGAGAAAATAGGTATGATCATATACTTACTCGGGAACCGATCATTGTTTCAGAGTTAGCGTGTGTGCCGGATTACATGTCATTGTTTAGGATCCATGACAAGCCATATTTATTCTCAGAAGAGCAGAGAAGTCGGCAAATCAGTGTTGAAGGGAAACTACGGGGCCCTTTAAATCCAATGAGAAGGGATGACGGCATGGGCCTATCAATAGCGCCCACACAATTACTGGGCCCAACGCCTTAAGCGACGACACCTACACTACAGCCCCTTCAGATTATGCCAAGTGCGTATTCTAGCCCTTATATGTATCCTAACGCTTATATGTTTCCTTTTTCCAGTCCTATGCCAGGTTGGAATGCATGGGTGTATCTTTTTTTCCAATAATTCTGACTCAACAGACGATATATAAGCCATCGTTGCAGGAGGGATCGCACGAGACATCGCACGAGACATCATCGGGGAGCTCATCTCATTTTTTATCCCAATCGCCTTATGGGATTCAAACATCTCTGTCGTGGGTGATGCAAACACCTCCGCATTCTTTATTCTATCAAGGTGGGTCATCTTCCCAACACCCACAACCAGAACAACCACAACCCCTGTCGAAGCAACCACAACCCCTACCGGAAGCTGAACCAAGAATCCAACGCGTAACTGTTGACCATCCCTATGTAGCACTAATTTTGACCGGTACATACACTGATTTTTTTAAATATATTTGTACAAACTATTTTTATATTGTTTCACTTAATAAAATAAAATTTGTTCTGAATATTTTAATAGTAAATTATTTTTATCTTTTGTCATATTTAATAAAATAGAAGTTCTTTTAAATAATGCAATATAAATAATGCAACATAGTTTCATTTAAACAATTACCAACTATTTCGATTTAGACATGCTTGAATTGTATGACCTAGGTTCTTACACCATCCGCACAACTTTTGTTGGTTCGTTCTTCCCTGAATATCCATATTGTCACGTATTCTACTCGAGTAAGGTCGATCTTTTGGTTTGCGACGTAATTCTCTATTCGATAACAACTTAAACAGAGCAAGTGATACAGACGGTCACTTATGTTCATCTGGGATCGGTAGAAATACATATCTCCACACATTGTACATGTATTCTATTTTGTACACTTCGTCGACATAGCTAATGGGATCCAAACAGAGATTCTGACAAGCTGCAATTGCATTAGCGCATGGATAACGAAGTGCATTAAGCGTCCCAATCGCAAGTTCTATTTCTCAAGTGTATACGGTATTGTCCACCGGTAATACCTTGGTTCGGTCTGTCGAATTCCATCACATGAATCATTAGTTGTCGTGATCGTGACACACTGTGTGTATGGTGTTGGCTCGCTCATTCATCTTGTTAATTTCTTACAATACCTTCCGGCACCATATATGTCTTCCCTTCAATTGGCTTTTATAACTCGCTGCTTGTTTTGGAAAAAGTACCGCCTAAACGAAAGTATATCTCTCACACAATTGAGGTTATTGGCAAATGACACATTCCTTTTAGAATAGAATTTATGTATTCAACCAGGTTTGAGGTCATATGACCATATCGTAGGCCGTCGTTATATACTTGTGTCCACTAATCGAAAGGTATGTTACAAAGGTAGTATGCGCCTTGATCGTTAACTGACCGCAAAATTGCCAACATCTCATGAAAATGGGCCTTATTGATCTCGTACCCTGTCAATATAAGTTGATAGCGAAAATTACATATCACTCTTCTATTCAAAATAAATTGAATATTACCAACGAAATTATATTAATAGAGATTAAATACCCATGTTTGTCACTTGCTGCCGTTCAGCGGTAAACCGATATTGCCCATAGTAGTTGGACACAATATACCTTAAACAATACCGATGGTGTGTGTGATCCCATAGGCTTCCCTACCGCTCAATTGCAACTAGTATTCCAGTGCCCCGATCCAATATAAGGCAGATATCAGATTGGGGGGAGACATGCCTCCTTAACCTAGAAAGAAATAAATCTCAGTCATCACCAAACTCCTCCGATGTTATTGCAAACGCAATTGGAAAGATTCTCTCACCACCATCCTGTGCCACAACTAACAATAGCCGATGGGTATATCTACTATACATAAAGGTACCATCAATTTGTACCAATGGCTTGCAGTACACAAATATGTCTCGGTATTGCTTAAAGCTCCAGAACAGACGTTTGAACACTTGTCATCCACGGAGCAAGTGGTCGTTGTATTATGCAGGGCCCGTTTCAAGGTTTGTTATGCAACTTGGGACATATCTCTCCAGCACCTGACACCACTGCCACACTTCATTATATGAACCATCTCACCCACTTTGTATCTTTTCCAATGCCTTCTGCTTAGCTATCCAAGCCTTACGGTAAGAGGGCGTGTACCTTAATTGGCTACAAATATTGACAATTAAGACTGACACAGACGTCATGGGATCCGCCTTCACAATCGGTAGTATTAAGCTAGTTATCATATCTAAATCCATCTTAGGATGATCTTGTGAAACACCTGTTAACGAAGTACGTTAAATAATGCAACATTAAGTAATAACAGTATTATTCAAAACCCTAAACACCTAGTGATATTGTAACGACAACACATGTATATGGACCTTTGTAATTTTTTTATTTCCCACAAGTATGTCTTTTTCCTAACTGAAGCCATGATTTTCCATTAACATGTACCGTCTTGTACTATATACTTAGCCTCGAACTTCTCGAATTTGGATTTAACCACGTGATAGTTAACCCTGTTCATGATGCTATGTTGGTTCAAAGCACCAAAAAAACTATCCTGACTGGAAGACTCCTTACCAACTTCCAATTCACCCGAATCCAATAACAAACTTATACAGTCACACCTTCTGTGTGGTAGATCTGAAAACTCCAATGCATCATCTGCCGATAGATCGAAATTATGCATGTGAGCTGGAGGTGAGTACACCTTAAATCACAGATCTTCTTCTTCTTCTTCATCTAAACCCTCTTCACCGTCTTCAAGTTCAGTTGGAACAGGCTTCGGTTCAGAAAATAATGCAACTTCTGCACTATCGGGCCGAGCTCTCGAGGTGGATCTACATCGGACTTATCTTCCAACCCACCAGCATCTGCAATGTAAAAGGTCCCCTCGCCTGTGGACGTCGTAAGGAATACATCATCCCTACTTGTGGACATTTTGTAACATCCCCAATCAGATGTAGATTACCAACCACTAGATGTTGATGTCATTCCCTAGTACATATTTCCAACATCGAACATCAACCCACCCAAGTGCATGTCTCATCCACTAATTGAATGTCGTGCAGGAGTTGTGTATTCTATATGCCACCAAACAGGGGCGCTTCCGTGTTTTGTCTCTTACTAATGGAGTGTCGGGTAGGGGTCGTGTATTCTTCTCAAAAAGCAGTAGATGTTGAAGTCGCAAATGCTTCATTTGGCGATGAAAATTGTACATATAACTCAAGATAGGGTGATCTACTAGTGAGATGACTCTGCACCATCGCCTCCAAGCTACAACCACATTTGATATCAAAATATGTCACGGGATCAATCGAAACACAAAATCGATGCTTAATAGACGAAACTCTCATTGGTGTCATTTCGAAGATTTGCGCCTAAGTCTTTTACGAAGTTCTGTCAAATCTATGTTCTGGTTAAAAACCAGTCGCGTTGTGTTCTCTGATAAAAAAATAACGCCGTTCTCGGTGTCATGGACCTTACCATCATAGTAAATAACAACACTAATACGTTCACTCATCTTCAATTTTTATTCTGCTTAGCCTCTCTAATTTTTCTTACCGTAACTTATGCAACATGAGAATGAAATTTGACTTATTTATAGCTTAAGGCCAAGCATGAACTACTGTAGAAAAAGAACATTCACATGAGAGCTTTTACAAAAACCTTAACCTAAACCCTTTTACAAAAACCCTAAAAGCTAAACACAAAAATTATTTTAAAAAACTAAACCCTAATTTTATTTATTTATTTTAAACCCATAAACCCTAATTTAGTTTATTTATTTTAAACCTTTAAAACCTAATTTAATTATTTTTTTAAAAAAACTCTAAACCTTGATTTATTTTTTAAATTTTTTAAACCCTAAATAAATAAAACCTTAAATTATTTTAACAAAACATTACAACCCTAAAACCCTAAACCCATAAACCATAGGCACTAAATATGCAAATAGCCTTAACCCTAGAAAAACCTAGGATAAAACGCGTCCCTGAGGGAGCGATTTTGCCACGTCAACAAAGAGTGTCCAAATCAATGCGTTTTGTGTTGACATGGCAAAATCGTTCCTTCAAGGACGCGTTTTGCTGGAATTTCCCCCTAAAATGCTCCTACGTGGACATATTTTGGAGTTTTAGGCTCATTCTGATAAATAATGAAAAAAGTGGCCCATTTCCGTAAATAAAGTTGGAAATGGGCCTTTATTGGTAAAATGGTCTATAATCTATATCATTTTATCATTTATAATTTATATCTATAATCTAGAATATATATATATATAAATAATAGCATAAGAGAATTTTTTAATTGAAATAACTTATTATTATTTGTTTCATAAGGTATCTACTAGAGTGAATTTAATTATTAATCATCTATGTTCTATAAACCCATTAAAAGAAGACATTGACCACGGATGAAATAATTTATTTTTTATTCATTATATTACTAATTTGACACTTAAATAATAAATTTTAAATAAAATCATAATAAAATATTTCTTTATTGAAAATTTAAAAAATAATATTTTAGATAAAATCATAGTAATATATTAAAAACAATAATTAATAATTAAACAACAATTATATTATGTAACACCCCTTACCTGGCCTGGTCGCCTGATCCAAGTAAAGAGATGCTACATTAACATTCAACAATTAACAATCACATTACTAAACAATACATATTTAAAGATAATTGATATTCTATATAAACAAAAATATTAAATTTTAATATGAAAAAAATTCTAAAATTACTTAGTGATAAAATTCAAGCTCGGAATAGGACTTGCTTAAAAGAAATTTAAAGTATAAAATGAAAATTCGTAGTTGGTATCGATACCAAATCGATACCTTTTTGAAAATCTTTTTGAAAATCGATACCAAAATCGAATATTTTTTTTTGCAAAACAATGGTATCGATACTTATTTTAGGGTATCAATATAAAAAATATCGATACTCAAATAAAAAATTTGATACCAAATTAGCATTCTGTTTAATTAAAAAACTGTTCAAATGGTCAAGTATCGATACTAAATGTCCAAGTATCGATACTTGTTTTTAAAATGTTAAAACCTCATCTTTAAAAGTTCAACTTATGTCAAAATTTACCTATTTTACAATAGATAAATAAAATAACCTATTCAAACATCTAAAAGACTAACCAATGTGTCCTCATTGACACCACAATTCAATATCCAAACTAAAGTAACATTTCAAACCAGAATAATTGCATTTAAAGTACTCAAACAGATTTAATATCGATACGTACCAAAATACCACCCATTTCAATCTATAAATCGAATTGTCATATTCACACACTTTCATTAAACTTATACCAGATGTACCAAATAAATTCCAAACATAAATATATATCAAACTAACGACATATTCACATGTACCAAAATATATCTAAAGACAAGCACCATTCAAGTTTAACAACTTCACAAAATAACCTCATAAATTTATTTAACCTATTACATGTCTTATAACCTAATACGAGCATTCAAAAACTACCAATAGATTTTCGGATAGTGTAACACCCCTTACCCGTATTCGACGTCGAAACAGGGTACGAGGCATTACCGGACTTAAACATAAGCAAACATACATTTTCGAGACATACATTTGCGTCCAAATTAAAACCATTCATACACAATCACAATGTCCTTAATATGAGCCTACAAGGCCCAAAACATGCATCGGAAATGGTTCGGGACTAAACCGAGAACTTTAGAAAATTTCACAACAACTTAGAAAATTTTCCACTAAACAAGGGTCACACACCCGTGTGGATATGAGACATGACTGTGTGGGCAGGCCGAGTGGTCACACACGCCAGTGTCCGGAACCCGTGTAACTCTCTGTTTATCACCCAAGAACAAATTGAAGACACACGGCTAAGTCACACGCCCATGTGCTAGGCCGTGTGGTCGATTTAAAAATTATGATTTTTCATAAAATAGGTAAAGACTTCACAAGCCTAGGACACACGCCTGTGCCTAAGGCCGTGTCATCCACACGGCTGAAGCACACGTCCATGTTTCTGCCTATGTGCTCAATTTTGAGCATTCTGTTTTGCAAATATTAGGGTGTAGGGGACACACGGCCTAAACACATGCCCATAGGGTAAGCCATGTGTCGCACACAGCGTAGGCACACCCGTATGGATAAAAATAAAGCTATTTACCAAGCCATTTTGCCACCCTTTGTTGCACACACCTACACAACTCAACATAGCACCAATTCAAATATTTACACACAACCGATTCAGCCACGACCAAGACATCAACACATCATTCACATGCTACCATCTATCATACACAAACATCACATACTTATCAACTCAACTCAAGTAAAATTTCACATCCATAAAAGATATCATCATATAGATTACTTATACCAAGAGTAGCCAATTTCAAATGGCCTTATTCAAA
Source organism: Gossypium hirsutum (assembly GCF_007990345.1). NCBI lineage: Eukaryota > Viridiplantae > Streptophyta > Magnoliopsida > Malvales > Malvaceae > Gossypium > Gossypium hirsutum. Next base: position 49,179,634 of record NC_053428.1, on the reverse strand, counting down.
ATAAACTTTCAACCAATATAAGCCAACACATTTGATCAAACCAATTATGACACATAACAAAATGACCAAGTCCTCTATACATGCCATAACTCAAAATGTTGAAATCATTAGTACCAATATAATTATTGATTGTGTGAATGGATTTCCGATGGTCTCCGATCCTCGAGCTAGCTTGGTGACACTATAGACAAGGGAAAGGAAGGGGAGTAAGTTATAAAGCTTAGTAAGTTCCTGTGCAAATAATAAGCATCATAACCACACAATTAACATACATTTAACATAATGAAAATTGGTAAGAATGTTATAAAAATCTTAAAGTCATACTTACTCAATCACAACCTTACCAATGTTTCATCACATATGGAGCTCATTACGTATGAGTTTTACGTACATACTTGAACCAACTCTCAATATAACCATAGTCTTTTACAACTTTGACATTACCGTTAAACATTTGGAATATTAGCGTATACTCAGAAATCTTGTACGCAAGTGCCAAGTATGTAGCCGAGGCTGCCTCATATCTCATAATACATATATACTTGTTTTCGAGCTATTGACGGGCCTACTCACACAAGCTGTCAGTCAAGACGTAGCTACACAGTGCTGCTCACACAAGCTGTTAGGTATTCACAACATATGCCAGACTATCCAACCACTGGTAGGACGTCCGAGACCAGCACCTGGATCACATAAACACATGAGCTCCTAGTGACATGTCACTCTTATCTTATTCTATTCTTAAGGCTCAACCGGGTATTTTCGCTTGTCAAAATTTTGTCGAATACTTTCAAAGATTCATTCACAATTCATACAATATTAAAGTATTTAAAACATGATATAACAATACATTATTTACATACGAACTTAACTTGGTACAAAAATAGTAGAATTTGACCTAGTCGTCAAACACTTTGTTTTTCTCCCGATCTAGGTCCGAACTTCGTTTTTGTTTATCTATAATAACAAATTTAACTTATTTAATACATACATTATTCAATTCCATCCAGAAATCATATTATGGCAAAATTATATTTTTACCCTAATGTTTCACATTTTTACAATTTAGTCCTTAGGCTCGTAAAATGATTTTCATCCAATTTATTCATTACCCAAGCCAAACCGAATCTTTATTATACTCATACCAAACCACATTTTCACTTAATCACACTTTTACTACTTATATAATTTTTACAAATAGGTCAATTTTTGACATTTTTACCGAAAATCACTTAGCTAAAGTCGTTTTTCTAACAACCAACATGCATTTTCTACCATTAGCCATCAAAATACACACATTTCTAACATGGTTCAAACCATAGACCTTAATCATACCTCAAATTAGTGCTAGAAATAGGTAGATTGAGTTACAACGACTTTAAAAATGTAAAATGCATAAAAAAATGGGGCAAGAACAGACTTACAGTCGAGCTTGGAAGCTTGAAAAACCCTAGCTATGTCTTCTTAGTGATCATTCAACCATGGGAGAAGAAGATGGATAAGATTTTAGCTTGATTTTTGCTTTTTAATTCATTTAATTACCAAATAACCAAAATGCCCTTTTCTTAAAACACTAAAATTTCTCTTACTTCATGTCCATTTTTGTCCACCAACTTAAGTAATGGTCTAATTACCATCTAAGGACTTCTAATTTAAAATTTCATAACAATTAGACACCTTTAGCTTTTAGAACTCAAGTTTTGCACTTTTTGTAATTTAGTCCTTTTTGCTATAAATTGAGTGCTTAAACATCAAAATTTTCAAACAAAATTTTCACAGAATCATTCCATAAAACTATAGACCATAAAAATATAAGAAAAATAAATTTTTCTACGTCAGATTCGTGGTCCCGAAACTACTATTCCGACTAGACCCAAAATCGGGCTTCTACAGATAGTGTTAATCTTGAAGTCAATTCGATTGCTCGAAGCCTCAAAAACAGATCTACAAGAAAGTAATAAAAATATCACAAATAAACTTACTTAAGCTTAGTAAGTTCCACGGATTAAACAATTAACTTACCGAATAAACTTAATCAATATATAATATAAAAATGTCATAAATCATAGTCTTGTCATTCATAACCAAATCACGGTGAGTCATAAATTTATATACGAGTGAATTAATTCTATCAAATATGTTATATCATTAACTATACTCGATGAATGTTGTAATGGATTCAGATACACGGTTAACCAACCAAACACACCAAATCACTCAAATGAGCTAACCAATCGAGAACATACTTGGGCACCAAGTGCCAAGCCTGTAAGCTTTACATCCGGCCCTGAAACATACTTGAAACACTATAATATAACGCGATAGTTCGCAACAAATGCTGAACTTCGATATATTTAGTAAACATGAATGAATTCAAATCATCATCTCAACATCAACCAATCCCGTAAAGCGCACGATATAACTTATTGACATGCTAATCGTATCTTATCTTACGTTCATCGGTTCACATATTTATCATTTAGCAACATTTAATACAATTTCTTTCCCAAATCAATTCACATACCATAATTCAATATTTTCAAGTCAATTAATAATTTTCAATCTACAAGCAATTTAATATTTAAATTATACTAAAATTTAATCGTACGAACTTACCAGGGCCAAACTGCAAAAACAACAAAAGTTCAGGGACTAATCCACAACCTTCCCCTTTCCACAATTATCAATTTGATCTTGATCTATAATATAATTTATTTTATTTATTAGCCTCAATTTCACATTCTATTCAATTTAATATATCTAATTTCTTATTTACAATATTTATACATTTTCCCCAAACATTTACATTCCATACAATTTAATCCCTAATATTAAACAAGTAAAATCCACAATTAATACATAAACCTTGTATTGCCAAACACTTAACCTTTAATATACAACTCAAATATCCTTAAATCTATAATGAAATCCTTCTCATTTTACAAATTACTCAATTAAATTCCTAATTTTGAAATTTATACCAAACTACTCTATAAAATAACACAAAGTCAACCTCAAGCACCTAAACAAAATTCTTTCAAGCAAAAGGCTTCAAAAACATTAGAGTATACTTTCTAAACTTAACTAATCTTACAAATTAACCCCTAAACAGGATAGATTTCAACTCAACTAACACAAAAACATGAAATTCATGAAGAAAACATCAAGATATCAGTTACATGCAAGACGTATAAGTTACTGAAGCTTCTAACTATCAACAATGGGGTTTCGGTAAAGAACCAAGTCAAAATGAAGAAGAAACCATCATCTTTTCCTATTATTATTAATATTTTCTTTTTTTACTTTTAAATATTATTATTTTAATAACCTTTAACATATAATAACTTATAAAATTGACAACCATTATTGCATCAACTGACCACTATATTAAATTTTGGCTTATTTGCAATATAAGTCATTCAACCTTAATTAATTAGGCCATTTAACTAAAAGAAATTAATAACAAACCTCTTTTCCAACTTTTACAATTTAATCTTTTTTCTTTAATTGATTAATTAAATGATAAAATTTCTTAATCAAAATTTAATACGGCACTAATAACTTTGTAAATATTAAATAATTAAATTTACAGACTGACACGTCAGAATTATGGTCCCAAAATTACAGTTTCTAACACCACTGAAAAATAAACTGTTACATATTAACTTTAATTGATGAATTAATAGCTCTAACGGCTCTAACTTCCTTTTAATCGATCTAAATGGCTAGAAATCAATGAGGGGTACAAATAGAGCCTCAATACACTTTAGAAAGTAGAAAAAAAAAAGATTTAAAGATTCAAGAGCTTAAATTTCAATATTTATTCTTACTTACTTCTCATGTTCAACCTTTGTACATAAACACTTGCTGAGAGAGCTTAATTTTGTAACCAACTACCTTAGAGAGGTCTTTATTGTTTACATCTTTTTTACCTTTGTAAAAGGGGAAGAGTTTCTAGTTAAGCCCTAAAAATCTGGGGAAATATTCTATATGTTATACCTTGTCCTTGAAATATATCAATTAGCGAATTGAAGAAAATCCTTAGTTTAGAAAATTTAAGGCAGTAAATGTAAATAATTGAGGCCAAACCATTATAAATTGTTATGTCAAATTTTAATCTTTCGATTTTTATTTTTAAACACCAATTCATTCCTTCTTTATGTTTATTGAGTTTAATAATTGGTATCAGAGCTAGAACTTTAGAGAAGATTTAACCATCAAGAGAAAATATTTAAGAGAAGCTCAAGTTATACAACAATAGAGACAAAAAAGCACAAGGTATTCACCATGGAAGAAATGTGTTTGATGACTTTTGAGCAAAATACAACAATGTTGGGAGAATGTCACTCCACCACGAGACCTCCACTATTCAATGGTGACAACTACTGTTATTGGAAGACAAGAATGAAATTATTCATCCAAGCCAATGATTATAAAGTTTGGAAGGTAATCATCAATGGGCAAAATAATCCAATTAAAAGATAAAGCGATTCCATCATTGTGCCAAAGGATGAAGATGAATGGGATCAAGATGATATCAAGATGGCACAGCTCAATGTAAAGGCCACGTGTACTCTAGTTTAGGCTATTGGCTCCAATGAATGCAATAAAATCTTCTTGAAGGTTAAATTTATTATTATATCAATCAAAATCATATAATAAAAAATATTAGTGTTATAATTAATTGTTTTTAATTATTTACTTTCGAAATTGACAGAAAATACAACTCAAAAAGCGTGATTTGTAAAAAAAAACACTTTCAAAACCTATTATACAAATTTTTACCTTACCAATAATCAAATAAGCAATAACAGCTAGACCTGCACATAGGTCGAGCTACCCGGTCCAGCCTGAAGGCGCGCCCGAAATGTGGGAGGGTTTGGGCAAAAATATAGGCCCGAAAAATGGGCTTGGACAAAAAAATAAGGTCCGTTTAAAAATAGGGCCGGGCCTCAGGTAAGATATTTTTGGCTCAGGCCCGAGCTCGGCCCGGCCCGACCCGAATTCACTAAATGACAAAAAAATCTGTTTATTTTATTTTATTTTTGAATGTTATTTTTTTTATTGTTTTCTCCCTATTTTGCTACCATATTACTATTATGTTGCTACTATTTTGTTGTTATTGTGTAGATATTGTATAAAAATTATTTTATTATTAATTTTGTTATTATTTTAAAGACATTTATTAATTTTATTATTATTTTAGAGGTATTTGCTTATTAAGTTGCATCTATGTTAGTGCTATTCAAGTCTACATATTTTTTAAAATTTATTTTCAATTTGTTGAAAAATATTTATTTTGATTTTTTTAGTATTTTTAATGTACTATATATATTTAAAAATTATATAAAATAATATAAAAATAAATACGGGCTGGCCAAACTGAGCCCGTGTTTTAGTATTTTTATTTGGATATAACTTGGGCAAAATTTTAGACTTATTTTTTGGACCTAACCCGACCCGACCCAAACTCAATGAATAGGCTTAAATTTTTAGTTGAGCCTAGGCCATACCCGACCCGGCCCATAAGCCCCTCTAATAACAGTTTATTTTCTTTAAGTAATCTCAAAACAGGCCTAAAATTCAAAAAAAAAATATTGGGGAAGAGGTGGGGGTGGCTGCGTTGCTTTGACGCGACGCAAAGAGCGACGACCCCATGCAAAAATTCAAATAAAGTCAACGATAGAAATGCAAGCCAGTTGTTAGGATTTTTATTTTATGCTTCAAATTCAGCCGTTAGATCATTCCCTTCTCTCTCTATATAATCAAAGCCATCTTTCTCTCTATTCCACTTGCGTGAATTTGAAGCGACCGCTCAAACTCAGATCACTTACAAATAAATAATAATTTTTATATTGAGAAAATTAGTTAGATGGATCCAGACGCAGTAGCCAAGGCGTTCGTCGAGCACTACTACACGACGTTCGATGCGAACCGGGCCGGTCTAGCCAATCTCTACCAGGACGGTTCAATGTTGACCTTCGAGGGTCAAAAGATCCAAGGCTCTCAGAGCATCGTCGCTAAGCTCACCAGCCTTCCTTTCCAGCAGTGTCAGCACAGCATCACCACCGTCGATTGTCAGCCCTCCGGCGCTGGCGGCATGCTGGTTTTCGTCAGTGGTACCCTCCAACTCGCGGGCGAGCAGCATGCTCTCAAGTTCAGCCAGGTAATTATATATTCTCTTACGTCTTTGTTCATCTCGATTTTTCGTTTTTTTTTAAAAAGAAGTTCTAGGGTTTTTATGCGTAGTTAGGTGATCGATCTATGACTTAATTTATGTGTCCTGTTGATATCATCGATCATATCGATGGTCTTAATTTCACTATGCGATTTGCCAGAGAACTGAGTTTTTCATTTCGTAAAAATTGGGGCTCAGGATTGAATCAGTGGAGTCGGGATTTTAACAATTCAATTAGGTGTGATTTTGTTGTTTATAATACTTACTGCTCATTACATTTTCTGGAATTGCATATTCTGCTTTCATTTTGATCTATAGTAATTAAACTCGAGAAGGTTAAATAAATGTAAGATAATCAAATTGGACGTCGAAAATTGTCATGACTACCTTTCAAAAAGATGTCAGTATTTGAACTTCGTGACTTCCTGGATATTCCTATTCGCAATTGGAAGATAGGTTCGACTGATTCTTTCTTTGCTAGTATAAGTTTTCTGCTCGCCTGCATATGTTTTCTTGAACATGATTAATTCGTTGTACTCTATGAACCATTATCCGGGCATATATCTCAATGTTGTTTCTTGGGACTCTGCACAATATAAAAGAAACCCATTATGACATCTCTTCTCCTCATCACCTTGTGGTTAAATTGTCTTGCTTTCGTATTAGCATGCAAGTTTCATCTATATAATGTTAAAGGGTTATGGCAATTGTTCCCACATCCATGACAATTGCTCCCAAATTGAGCTGAGTTCTTGTTTTCTTTTTTCTTTCTTTTTTGTCTGAGTTATTTCACCATATTTCCTTGAAAACTTTAAAGCTTAGCCTCCAACGGGAACAATTGTCAAGTTGTTGGTCAAATGAATTGTCTAGTTCAAGTCAAGTTCTAATATGGGAACAGTGTTTAGTTCAAGTCGCAATATGATAACAATTATCATATCAAGTTCAAGGATTAACTTGGAAAAAGATCAGTGCCATTGGTTCTGATATTTTGACACCGTATTTTTATTGCTTCTACTAACCGAGATCTCTTTGCTCTTTTTAGATGTTTCATTTGATGCCAACACCGCAGGGAAGCTTCTACGTGTTGAATGACATATTCAGGTTGAACTATGCATAAAGATGCAATCCAAGGATACAAAACAAACAATGTTTTGGCTCTCATCTCCCTGTTCAGTTTTAGACGTTCTAAATGTGAAAACGGAAAATTCTTTTCATGTTTTAATCATGATTTCCTTGCGTCTTCAAAAATTTCAGAGCTTTCTTTGTTGTATGATTGGCGGAGTTAGTGAAAGACTATTTATGAATTGGATGTTTGATTGAAGGTATCCTTTTTAGCTTAGGGTTGCACATTTTCCATCAATGGAATACATATGCATAGGGTGCGATCCCTTGATGGGATTATCAGGTCCTAAAAGATAAATCAACCCCATAAGAAATCAAATTACAGATGTTACTAATTACAAGAACATACAGCACAACTGCAGGGTAAATGGGCAAATCAAAGTTACAAACTATGTCAAGATGCTGGCTATTTATACAACAAATCCAGGAAACTATGAAATTAGGTTTAAATACTATGGGATATAGAAAATATCGTCGCTTTCCATATCATAAACATCTGTTATGGAAGTTGATGATGTTGGTTCATCTGTATTAACAAGTTTAGCCTGCAATGACTGCATTGTATTATAATCCCTTCCAAAAATTAAAGCTGCTAAACAATAACACTCCCAACTTGTATGATTTGGGCTTCTGCTTTTAAAGACTCCACTAAAAGTGTATCAAATCATATACTTTATAATATATTTAGAAGTTTGAATCTCATTTAAATGAACCAACCGATTAAATTAGGAATTGAAAATTGACTTTCAAACTAGTTTTAAACCGTTTGTGACTACTAATTACTAATATAAAAAATTCCAGAAGCAGGTGATTAGGTGATAAAATAGGTTTACTTACCTTAGCTTGGCGATACTTTTCAAGCATCCGGCGATATTGTTGACGTGCATCTGGAGAATCAACCATAGACAACACACGTGAGACTGCCTCATCGATTGCTACATCCACTTTCTGTTTGCGGAACACTTTGAGAATGTCCTCTTCTTCATCATCAATGCAATCCGACTCACTGCGAAAACCTCGCAAGCCTACACCTTTACGGCGCCATCGAAGTACAACCTTGTCTAGAACACCAACAGCCCAACAGATAACCTTGTAGTTTTTCCTCACCTGGTAACCTCTCACATGGGCCTGATACCAAATGCCAAAAGTTCTTAAAACATTAAACATCTCCTACACGAACACGGTAAATAAATATGTGACAGTGAAGCAAGAGGAGACTGTTTTTTTTTTTTTTTACCAGAATCCGTGTCCCATGCAATCTAAACATGTGGGATAAAACCCCGTCCAAAGATCCCCATATATGAAAAACTTGGAGGAAACTGAACATATCTGTGTATAATTCCACATCTCATACACACCATGGTGAATAAGGAGAGGACAGGGTAGAGATGGGAAGACTACTTTGGTTCAAGTATATTCGAACATATAGGTATGGGGCTATAATCCTCCAAAGATCCTCCAATACATGGAAAACTTAAAAGAAAATTGAACATAGCTGTGTTAGGCACATACTGAAATCTGACACTCACATAGAGAGAAGAAAGGGAAGAAAATCTTTACAACCTAGTAAATTCTGATAAATAGTAAAGATACCTGTATCTTCACAACTTTCTGGCGAAGTGCCAGAAAGTCTTTCCGACCTTTCCAGCCTCGAAATTTCTTCTGAATAGATAAAGCCGCAGAGTTGTAATCACGGGCATTTCCAAAAGCTAGCTTTGACATGGTAGAAAGATTTTGGATTTCACCCAAACTGATACCATACTCATCTACACTAGCTGCAATATTAGCATCTTCTTTCTGTTGTCGCTTCCTGAAAGAATGTGCACGGAAAGCATTTTGTATACGTGCAGCGGCCTGAGCTGCATTCCTGACAGCAGCCAATGTATCTTTAAGTGAAAGTTGATCCTCATTCGTGGCAAGGCTCCCCCGTGAGACACTATTAACAGCAATTTCAGCCTGAACTGCAGCCGAGCCTTTGGAAAGCTCACTTTCTTCCAGTGTAAGGGATGAAAGGTGGCTCATAAGAGCTACCTCTGAAAGATAACCAGCGAGTCCCTTATGACCACTCGAGGCAGCAATAGATGCTGGGGTCTCACCACTAGGATCTTGTGAGGTTGGATCTGTCACTGCCCCAGCTGAAGCACCAGAGGCTATAAGTGCAGCAACCATTTTTTCTCTGCTAAGAAGAGAAAGTTCACATCATTCAGCAAATTCGATGCATCGTATTAGCAATCCATATGAAATCTAACAGCTAGACCCCTTAAACTTGCCATTCGACCTCACCCCTCTGCTTTTTTTCTTTGGTTAAAATTCCAAAGAGCATGTGCTGAATTAAGGGATGCCAGTGCTATTGTTATGTTTTGTGAAAGTAATAATCCTTATTGATTCTGTTAAAATATTAATTGTGGGAGAGACAGAGTGAATAAAGTTAGAGAAAGTAAATCGATTCTCTTTTACCTTCCGAATCTTGCAGCCCAGTGAAGAGCAGTCCATCCGTTAATGTCTCGGAAATTTATACTGACTCCATGGTTTAGAATTGGATTTAAGGCCCACTCAAAGCCCAATCCAGCAGCCATGTGTATTATTCCTTGCTCTTTCTTGGACATGGTGATGCCTGGCTGATCTCCTGATTCCTTGGATCTAGAAGATAACCATTGTTGCAGTTTGTCTTTTAGAAGCTCTTGCAGAAGCCAATCAATAGTACCAGAGGAAGTCCCACTGCCAATTAAAAGAGCCTCTATGACATGACTCCATGATTCATCATCAGCTTTAAGCTTTTCCGAAAAATGTGCTCCAGAATCTATGCTATCTTTTTGTGATGATGAATCAGTCAGAAGCATCTTTACAAATCTTACAAGTAGCAATAGCTCTTCAAGACTTTTAGGAGCTTCTGCGTGGGATACATTACACCGAGTGCAACTACTACTACTAACTCTATACTCGAACTCTCTGATTTCACTGCAGGACTCACGATTAGCACTAGTGATGCAGAGTGTGACCTTCCCGGGAAGGTGAGGAGGAGCTTTACAACAAATAACACCTTCCTGAATGATCTCAATAGGAACTTCAGTCTCCCCAAACATACATGCCCAGGCAGATTCTGATGGATCACAGAGAAAAGATCCAACAATGAAGACCTGCATATGGAAACCGTGCTTTAAACTTTAAGCATTGACTGCAGGAGTAAAGATAAAGAACTTCAAGAATCAGTGACAAAGAAAAAAGAAGAAATAGAATTCCCTCACACACCCTTGTAGGCTCACTGGAGTAACCCCATTCTGGAGAAATTTCTCGAATTGTGAACTTCTGCTTCTGTGCGATAGTCAAGCTTGAATCTGCTGCAAGAGGAATTCCTATTTCTTCTTGGTTGAAAAACATTCTATAATTATCAGACTTGGTGTCAAAAGATTCTATTGCAGAAGAATATGCAGGAATGTCAACATTTCCAACTTCTTGATGCAGCAGTACGGGAGCTGGTAGGGAAAAAGATATCTTAAGAATGTAAGAAAATAAACTAGATAATAATATTTCTAGAATCAAATGCTTATCAAGATAGAAGGAGATCATACAGGCTTCAATGCTCGATCCATTAAAATTCAGCAAATGAGACTGTTCCTGTTGCTCAGCGGCTCTCATCCTCAAAGAAGATAGTGGTTTTCCCTGTTTGAAGGACAAAAAAACTCTCCTTACAGCTGGGGGAAAAAAATCCTGATCTAATAGTTAGTTAAAAAATTAACCATAAGACACAGCTGTGGCTAACTGGGTCAGGTATGCACGGTTAAGAATGGGAGTTACCATAGGTCAGGGTCCCAAATCCCATACCTAACAATTGGGAGATATCCTCCATAACCTTAGTTAAAAGAAAATCTGCTATCAAAATAATTACAACAACGATATTTAACAGTTTATTGCAGATACTAGAATAGTTTCCATGCTTTGATATTTCTGTTCAATGGGGAAATGTCTTTACCTTGGAGTTAACAGCTGATTGAGTCTTGCATGAGTCAAATACGCTTTTCCAATATTGAGATTCATGGATTCCATCTGAATTATCATTGCCATAGACTTGACTATGTCCTCCATTTTTACCTACAAAAGTTAGCTATTCTTTTTAGCTTCTTTACTCATTCATCATATTCAAGAGTCAACCAAGAAATGCAGGAACAGTAAAGAAAGAAAGGCTAGACATTAAAATTGACAGCAGTCAATCTGTTGGATGTTCATGTTCGCCACAAATTTTTGAAAGCCAAAAAAGTAAGTGCAGTTTCAAACAGAAACAATGTTTTCAAATTGTCTTTCTTCTGTTTTTCTGTTCCTTCCTTTCATTACTCTTTTGCATTTCTCTAAGACTAGAGAGGGGATATAGGGGCAAATTCAAAATTTACACGTTTCCTAAGTATGGTGGTGAATATGAAGGATATAACACATGTATAATTTGACAATTTTGAGCATCAAAGAAATGGTGAACTAACAAACCTCCATCGGGAAGCAGCATGGAGCTATTTGAATAATTTTCTACTCTAGCCGGTTGGGAATAAAGGTCATCTTGAAAGATATTATCAGGTTCATACAGTAGATCTGCCTGTTGCTCCTGCTTGGTGATCTCCCTTCCATATTCCTGAAACTCCGAATCATTTGTATCCCCATCCACACAGTAGAATTGACTCATTTCTTTCACGCTGTCTTCATTCAAACTTAGCTGCTCCTCAAGCCTCTTTAAAGCTTGAACAACCTGAAGATCATCTGGACTGGGATACTCTACTGTATTATCTATTCCATTGTTCTTAATGACTATATCAGAGCTAACTTCAGCAGACCCAGGACTAGGTAAGTTCTGATATGATTCATGTACATCACTAGATAGAGAGTTAAATCCAGGATTTTGAGAAGTATATGAGATTGGACTTGGAGTACTAGCAGAATTGGATAATGGTGAGTGCACAGTGGATGCAGAACAGGGCTTAGCCTCATTTATCTCTCTATAATGAACAAGAACAATATGCTCGTATGCCCTGCAAAAGTACTAACCCATTAGTAAATATGCTTCCCCAACGGTCAAAATGACTAACTAAATATTCCGTATCACAAGATGAAACAATGTAAATAAATATACTAGCAAGTAGACTTACGGGTCCAGCATCCAGTAGCTACGTCTCTGAAAACTGGGGTTCTGCTCTCCATGAGCATAGTAACAATTCAAGGTTTCAACATTACCAACCTGGCCATGCATGCAATAACATCACCTCTCTGATTGAAGATATCAATATAAAACTCCATTGACATTAGAACAGTCAAATGTATTAAAAGGTTAATACTAACAAAGAAATACATATCCATCAATTTTCAAGTATTCATGTATACAGATGTTCCCTATGCACCAAGGGTTCACTTTAAATCAAAAAATTGGCCAATGTTTCACCTTTATGATTATTTCGCACAATTCAAGTGGTTCTTTCATTTTCTAAATAACAAAAGCACACATTTTACATAATTTCCATCTAATAAAAGAAAACCAAAATGCAAATTGTGTTTGACAAAACCTTAAGCCTTTCGTGGGCTTCCCCGACAGTTCTTCCATCCTTCTTCTTACGCCAACTATGGCCATCTTTACGAAAGAACCGAAGAACCCTCTTGTTGAAAAGAAACAATGAGCCACCTATACATATAATTCCAGATAATAATACAGACATCCAAATATGTAAATAACAGCATTAAAGCTATCATTAACGAAAGTTCAAGTTCAAATTAAAGTTCAAAATAGAAAATTTACTTGTTGGCTTGTGAGGGGGCTCTTGCTCAAGCTGATACTTCTCATGGTTTTGTAGTATAAACAGTACTTCAGCTGGCTTCAACCACCGAGATTGAGCTTCCCGAAACAGATTATTAATATCATACCCTGAGATCATATTAAAAAGAAAGAAAGAAAACTGTGTTTAAGTGATTCCTAATATAGTTAAAACCCTAAATCTGAGATTTATTCCAACTAAAGCAGTAAACGAAGAAACTCAAAGAACAAACAAAAATCGTAGCTTCACCTGATTGCGCCATCTTCAATTTTCTATAAGAAATTCAAAACACCCACGATCCTTGTCATTTGAACCGTAGCTGTTTACTGGAGCTACGAGGTAATTAAGCTTAGTAAATCATCACTGGAACCACAAAGTTGCTACTGCTCGTATGAAACGCGGAGTTTTGGCTTCCATGAGGTGGGACGTTTTAATTGGCTGTTGTATTAGGTAATGTCTTTTCTTTTTCAATTCTTAGTACACCTCTGTTGACTTGTCCAATGTGTCAACGTACAGCCCGCACTGTTTTTAAGTAATGAATTGCTCAATTTTACCCTATATTTTGTAGATTGGGCACTACTGCTTAATTAATCTTATTATTTACTTTTTTTTATTCACTCAATCATACGAAGATTTACTTCCCTTTCTAAAGAATAACTTCATTTTTTACAAAAGCAAAATTTATTTTATGATATCCGTTGAACACATCGAAATATAATTCGAATACACGGATTTCATGAACGTAAGTGTCATACCCGCAACTAGACAAACTCAATAGCCTGCGGAACTTATGTAGCCAAGCTACTATGTAACCCGCCCATAAGTGAACTCGGACTCAACTCAACGAGCTCGGGCGTTCGCATCCATAAGTGAACTCGGACTCAACTCAACGAGCTCGGATGCCTAGTTACATCTCACGAACTCGGGCTCAACTCAACGAGTTCGGTACTCAACCGTCCTAGTGACATGTCACTTGTATTCTAATCTATTCTCAAGGTTCAAACGGGCGTTTTCCTCGATCACACATCTTTGCCGTCTTCCACGAAATATCGAAATCAATACTTCGGTGATAGTTCATACTCATCAAGTAATTCACATAATTACATATTATTCAACAATAATCACAAAGCATAATATTTCATGATAATAATCAGCACCATATCATATAAACAACATTAAATTGCTTAAAATGACAATTATGTTACTACATTTACACATGAACTTACCTCGGTACAAAATTATTAGCAATCGAGCCTATTCTTCGTAAACTTTGTTTTTCCCTCGATCGCGACTTGAATCTCGTTTCTCTTGATTATGGAGCTTGGAAGCTTGAAACAAACCCTAACTATGGAGAACCCTTGAAATTTCGGCCTAATGAAGAAGATGGACAAAAACGAAGGTGACATGTTGGTAAGTGTGGTAAATGAGAAAATTTGACAAGTATGTGCTTAAACCCTCGGGTTGAAAACTTGGTATGATGAAATCGTAGAAAGATATTAAATGTAAATGAAACATGAATGTCTTGGTGTTGTTTATGCAAATGATGTTTTATGTGAGATTGTGTGATTATATTACTTGCTATTTGCATGTGAGCTTACTTAGCATTTGTGCTTACTCCCTCCTTTTCTTTCATTGTAGTTTTGACAAGCCGGCTTGAGAATCGGGATAGGTTGAAGACTCGTTCACACTATCTGAAGGCTCAAATTTGTAAAATGGCTTGTGTATTTTGAATGTGGCATGTATGGCAAAACACTCACTTTGTGTAATTGATCTTATGATATGGCTATGGTTTGGTAAGAAAAGGGTTTCTAAGTGATTAGCCATTGGAATGGCCAATCTAAGTCATATTTGATGTTATGTATGTTTAAAATGCTATTTAGTCCATGAAAATCTTTAGTAAAGTGAAATTTGTCATAAAACAGAATCTGACAGCAGCAGTGATATAAATTTGAAAAATCACTAAAAATAGTAGAAATGGAATTAAATGATGAGTAAATTATGAAATTGAAGCTTAATTAGTATATTTTCATATGGATTGAACAAAACAGGTATATAAATTATATTTTATGAGATATTTGAATTTTTGTGAAATAGGACCAGAGTGATTTCTAGATCCCCCGTTCTGACTTTAAAAATTCATCATAAGTTGTACAAAAATAATTAGAAGTCATGATTTATATTTAAAGATTCCTTATTGAGTCTAGTTTTAAGAGAAACAAACTTCATAGTCATTTAAATTCTGTACAGAGAGATATCTGATTCGTAATATATAGAGATCAGAGCAGTCAAACCCTGAAACATGGGAGACTTTAACTAATAAACTGTATTAATTGGATTGACCAAAAATTCTAGAAAAAAATTAGTAAATATATATGAGTCTAGTTTCAGGGAAAATTTATGGAATTGGATTTCAAGTTTTGGAACTCGAGATATGAATTTTTAAGCGACTGTGATGCAGATTACTAGCTTGACTGAAAATTTTAAAAATAAATTGTTTGAGCTGTTTAAGTAATGAATTAAGTCTGTTAACACCTCGTGTTCGACTCTGGCGACGGTCTCGGGTATGGGGCGTATCTTTCATCAATTTGGCTCTTTTTTTCTTTTTTTTTAAGTTAAATAACCCTTAACCTTTTAAAAAAAATTAAATTAGTTTTTTAATAAAAATACTAACTAAAACATTATTTTTTTAACGATATCGGTGTGGCAGTACACGTGTACTTCATGCTAACATAACACTATTTATCTTATATATCATGCCAACAAATAATTTAAAAATTATAAAGAAAATTTAAATTATAAAAGGTTCAAAATTTTCAAAAAATATAACATGAAGTACATGTTGATTGTTATGCGAACTACCATATAACAATACTTTCCGAAAAACCCAGAAATTTTTTTAGACTTGTAGAACGATGCCAGATTTTTATTAAAACAATTTCGATTTATTTTCAGTGAAAACATCCTTCATAATTAATTTGTAAATTGTATCAGTTAGACCTATATTTTTAAAATACATTTATTTGCAGCGGAATCCTTTAGTTAAATTCATTTTGAATACACGAGTCGTATTTTGAAAAGTTCAATGTTTTGTTAATTATGAATTCTTTTTGTTTTTAAATCGAAAAATGGTTTAAAGCAGTAGATAAAAGTTCAAACCAAACAGTCTCAAAATGTTCAAATAGTCCAACAAAACAAATTAGAATAAACCAGAACTTAAAATAGCAATATCTATCATAAGTTTTTAACCGAGTTCCCTTCACATCAACGGGCCTAAGTTTATGTGTTACTTGAGAATCAAACAAACTGAGAGTGAGCTTATAAGCTCAGTGTGTAACTTAAATAAGCAAAAATATCAGATATAAATTTCAGACATGCTTTCAGAAGTCGAATAGATATATACATCATATACAGAAACAGAATCAGAACAGATCAGATCAGATCAGATGCAAATGTATATTCCTACCCTCATCTGCTACACACCATCTCCGACCATCCCTTCACACCATATAGTGTATTAAATACCCATCCAACACTACACACCACTTAGTGTTGGTATGACATTTTGCAAATTATTTGCAGCTTAGCTGCCAGATCAATAGGTGATTTAAAGCCAAATACGAATATATGTGTAGCCGTGCCACCAAATACGACAAGTTATTAAATTGCCCACACTTGCTCCATATCACAAATCCTACCCCAATGCACATACATAATTACATATGCCAAAAATAAACACGTCATATATGCTCTTATAACAAATATAGCTCATGCTTGACAAATAACAAATCAGACATATCATATTATAGATCATACATACGTATCATAGGTTATACTTATTGTACTACCTAATAATTATGCATACTTTAATCGTACTTATACTATGTTTTATGCTAATAGAGTATCAGAAATCATGTTTTATAGACTAGATTATAACATACAGACCTTACAAAAGGCCTATGTTCGATCTGAATGACACTTGCAATCCTAGGAAAAAAAATTAGATTTTAGGCTTACATGCCGCCCGTGTGGCCCACACAGTTTGACACATGGTCTCACACAAGCCTGTGTGACCCACACAGCTCAACTGACTTAGATCATGTGTCTCACACAGTCCAACACACTATCATGTGTCACACATGGCCTACCAAACGACCATGTGGCGTCAAATATTCAGTTTTTTAGCTTTTGCCAGTTTGTTGTTTTCTCTAACTTTCGTTACACACCTTATTCAATTTCGATGTAAATGCCACCACGAAACTCCACAAAAAATGCACACATTCGGCTTCTAAAAACATTAAAATACTTATGCAACAGTGAACGACAACGACTTGTGGTTTAATTGGTTAGAGGAGCGCCAATTTCTTCTCCATCCTCTCCTGGCAGCACACAAAAGATCATAATTAAAATCAATACTTAAACCCAATTCCACATCAAAACTCAATAATACTCCCAAAACTCGAACTACTAAAACAAAATTAAGATGTTACCCGACGAAATAATCTTGACAAACCACAACATCGAAAACCAATCTAACAACAAATCAAAGACCAAAGCGGATGATTTGATAACCAAAATAAGAAACAAGAATAGAAAAAAAGAACTCAATTAGTAAATCTTGGTCAACTTCTTGATAAATAAGTCTCCTAAAACGGATCAACAACTTATCTTTTAAGATAACAACGAGTCTTTTAATTCCTTTAAAACTGTTGTCACATAAAAGAACTCAAACAAAAAGCAATTTCAACACATTTGCTACTTAATAAAAATATAAATAATCAATATTATTTTTTGTAGAAGTAAAAATTGCTAAATATGTTGTTCGAACATGACCTAAAACAATAAAAATAAGCAGTCGAAATTTCCAATAATATATACAATTATATTTTTAAATTTAATAATTAATTTTTTAAAATAACAATACATATTGTAAAAAAAAATTATAAAAGTCAAATTTATGAATAATATCTATATTATAGTTTTTTTTTACCACTCACACATCACTCGTAAAGCAATACTGCCAATACACACATTTTTGGCTACTCAATCATTTTTATACAAGTTGAATATTCAACCAATAGATTACAACTTAATTTTTTTTTAAAAAAAATTTGAAAAAGACTAAACTTCTTTTTAGAATACGATTAAGCATCTTTTTGGTGTAAAGGCGTTATTTTCATTGCATTCAAAGCTTGTATTAATAGATGTCATTTTTTTAGTATTTATTTTTTATTTTTCTTTTTAATGATCTATTTGGATAGGCGATAAATGAATAAAGTGTTCAACAAATTACTTGTGAACCTTTTGTATGATGTTTATTTATGTTCACTTATTAAGTTAAATAAACGAATATTTACTAAATGTACGAGTTTGAATAGAGATGTGTTTGGTTCATTTATGTTCACAAACGAACTCGTTTATTTTCTTGTTTATTAGCTCATTATAAACTCTCTTATAGACTCATTTATTTAAAGATAATATTTTCATATGAAAAAACTTCAACAATATTTTCCCTCTATTTTTATATATATTTAAATTTAGTTGATTTGTTTATTTAAAAATTTTGTTTGTTTGTTTGATTTATTGTTTGTGAACATGTTCGTTTAACATCCGCAAACATATAAATGAACATGTTCGTGAACGTTAAAGGAATCGAGCCTAAACATATTAAATAATAAATGAACCTAGTTTGAATAGGATGTTGAAAATTTAAACAAATAAGAACCGAACATGAATGACTTAAAAAACAAACAAACACAAACAAAACTTTGTTAATTTGACCCCGGTTCATTTACGCCCCTACATTTGGGTCAGTGGTGAATTTAGCTTCGATAAGATGAAAACAACGATAGTTGTGAGATTAGTTACGTTAACGATAAGATTAAATATTACAATTGTGAGACTAAAATCAATTATGTGATATGTGTTTAAACTCAAACGTAGAGATAAGAGAAATTAGAGTAAAAAATGAACACAAAGTGCATTGAAATAAAAGTGTACTTGCGTTGATTAAAATTAAATTAATATTAAACAATATATATTAAAATGGTCTACCAAAAAAATATTACGAACAATTATGTTTTATTAATAATAATTAAGATTATATTTATATTAAATAATAGAGAAAGGATTGTATGAAACAGTGACACCACGTCATCTGTATCCCTTTCTAATAGTTTTATGCCACATCAGTATTCTTATCTTGAATTTCAGGATTTTATCCTGAAAAAAATCAAATCCAAATTAAAATACTGAAATTTAGGATAAGAATACTGATGTGGCATAAAACTATTGGAAAGGGATACAGATGACGTGACGTCACTGTTTCATACAATTCTTTCTCTAAATAATATGATACACAATATGAGTTAAAAAAAATTATGTAATAAGTATATTCATAAAAAAATATCTTAAAATAAATGAAATTTTAATTGAAGTGGTAAAAGTAAGACATTAAAAACTATTGTATTTTAAGTTCAAATTTCATCAAGTGCATTTTTCTGGATTTTACATGATTTAAAATGAAAAAAATAACCTTGTACTAATGTTTATATTTTATAAAAGAAAGGGTATTGGTAATTGTATAATTAAGTTGGAACTCAATTAATGGATGGCACCAACTCAGCCCTTTAAATATAGAACTAGATTTATGGCACACTTATGATGTGAGTGAAAAAAATTATGTAATAAATATGTTTATTAAAAATTAACATAAAAATTGTCACAAAAAAAGTTAACATAAAAATTAATTAATTAATGCTTTAGTTACAATGGTAAAATTAATTGTTTATCATACATAGTATTCCACAATTAAATCTCATTATGATCAAATTAGTATTGATTTATTATATAAAAAGACAAATACACACTCATAAAAATATAATTTAATTTGTGTATGAGAGAATATTTTAGTAATTTCATACTGAATTGGTGTTAGGGGTCACACTTAAAATAACTATAGATAGATAATAATTTGTTATACCCCTACACCTCCCAAACACGTGGCATCCCAGACAACTACCTAAGAAGAACCCACAGATGGCTCTCCGCCCTATATTGCTCAATTGATCTCCTACATTGCATCACCCACACACGCACTCCAGTCGCTATCAGACCACCCTCTTTTTAGCAGGAACGCACTCATCTACAAGAGAGGACCACTAGGGGACCATTGAGGTATAACAACCTCATACTACCTTAACAAAGGGAATGTCAGAGCAGTACCACACTTGGGGGCAATTAGCTTGCCACCTGGCTAACCACACGAGCGGGCCACCACTTGTACTATCAGTGATATGACACTACCAAGCACAAGACTTTCCCTCTATAAATACTTTGAAGAACGATAAAGAAGGAATCTTTTTACCCTATCAACAACCCTAAGCACTTATATACAACACTCAGTCTCCCTTGCCTTTAAAACTACCTTACTCCTCTCCTATCCTCATTGTAAAACCCCTAACCCATCTCTGTCGTCGGATTAGGGTTACAGAACGTTACCGTACAAAACAAAATCTTTAACTTCAAAACATATCAATAGTTCAATATAAATTTTACTTCCTAATAACTCATTCCAATCATAACAAATATACATATTTGGGCCATAAATCTAGCCTTCGGGGCCCTAAATACAATCTGGGAACAACCGTGGATTAATTTAAAATAAATCAGAAAGTTTTAGAAAATACATGAAAAATTGAGAAACAGGGGTCACACGGCCGTGTGACATAGCTCAAACCGTGTGGACATTCAAAGTAGAGTCACATGGTCGTGTCCCAACTTGTGCGTCCGCCCATATGTATATTCAAAATAAGGCCACACAGTTGTGCCGCAGGTCGTATGCCAGACTGTATGTACATTTGATATTGGGTCATACGGCTGTGTCGCAGGTCGTGTGCTAGACTGTGCTCGAAACTATTTTAGGAGACACGGCTATGTGATAGACCGTGTGTAACCTGCATCTAAAATGTTTAAGACATACGACTGTGTAGGTTGGCTGTATGTGGCACATAGCTGTGTAACAGCTTGTGCCCCAGGCCATGTGTTCCATAATTAGCCCCTAAAATAAGCCATTTCAAAACCAAACCTTGCCCAACAAGCTACTCCATTTGTACATACATTCAATGGACCTAAGCATACTTCAAACATTCATAAACATACCAATTCGATCAACCTTCATCTTCTAATCAATATGCCATTTAAAAGCACCTCATTTCATACCAAAACAAAATCAATTAAGAACAAAGTTATAATGCTACATCTCAATCACAAAACATAGGTAAAATAGCTACTTAATGTCAACAATTATCAACCCATTTCACCATTCAAAATAAGCATACCAAAATGACCATTTTCATATAGCTTTTAACATGTATAAGCCAACTATACCATATATGCATATAACCATTTACAAAAGTAACCAAAACACAACAAAAGTATAAATGACATTAAACCCTATACATGCTATTTATAACCATAGATCAAAATAGCCAAAACTACCAAAGTGATCGCAGGATAGTGTGATAGGACTTCGACAAAGTTCCAATCGATCGAGCTCCCGATAATCTACAAAATAAAAGAAAACAACTACATAAGCATTTAATGCTTAGTAAGTTCGTAGAAGGTAAACGTCAACTTACCAGACATCAATTAACAATCCATACAACCATTCTCATTTCATCATTTAACATTAAACTCTCCTATACTCCATAATTCACATGGTTAGTAGAAATCATGAAAACATAACATCTATGCATCATCTCATGTATTAGGAAATAAATTCCATACCTTTCTTTTTCATCACATAATAACTTCTCATTCATTACATTTCATAAATTCATACACATCTTACCTTTCCAAATGAATATTAGCAATAATAGGTTTTTATACATGCCTTTTATTCAACCTTTACTTACTCATTGAATCATACAGAATAACATCGGATACTTTGGAACACCTTTTTATATAACCATAACATTTTCAATAGTGCTCATACGAGTTGTGAAATGGGCCTACTCACACAAGTTGTGGGTCGGAATATTAACTCCACGATACTGCTCACACGAGCTGTAGAGAATCCGCAACAAATCAAGACCTCTGACATCGGTAGGACATTCAGGACTAGCACCCGAAATATATAATCTCTAATGACATGTCATTTGTATCCTAAGTATTCTCTAGGTTCAAACAGGGATTTTAAAGCGTCAAGTACTCCATTATTGTATTAGTGCCGAAATAAATATATCTAACATATTCTTAATGAATAATCAACCAAAACAATACGTAATAAGCATAAAGTTCATACGAACTTACCTCGATTCTACGATCATTTTAATAGAGTTGAAAACTAATCCAACACATTAGCTTTGCCTCAATTTAATTCTGGTTGTTGCGTATCTTGACCTAAATAATAATTTCATTCAATTAATTACTTCAAATAACCTTAATTATTCAATTCAATCTATAATTCATATTATCATAAAATTACAAAATTACCCCTCCTATTTTAAGTTTTTCACAACTTAGTCCTTAAGCCCATAACTTAAAAATTCCTTGATTCTCTACCCAAAATATACTAGCCGATATTTCTCTATGCCTATATCAATCTATATTTTTATCCATTTCACTCAAAATACATATAATTTATTATTTAATCAATTTACTCCCTAAACCTTAATTTCTTTAAAAATCACTTAACAAAACATGTTCATTTAACATCCAAAATTTATAATCTATCAATTAACATCAAAACACATTCAAACTTTATCATGGCAAGTCTCTCAACCTTTAGTAATTTTGCAAATTAACCCTCGAGCTAAGTAAACTAAGCTAAAATGAGTTCAAAAACATAAAAATCATTAAAAACGGAGCTCAAAATCTTACCATGCAAATGAATTGACAAAGACCGAAGCGTTTCTCCCATCTTAAATCGTTTGGAAAAAAAGAAGAAAAGAAGATGATGACAATTTTTTCATCTTTTAATTAAATTACCTAATTTACCAAATGAAAAAATTAACCTTTAAAATTCATTAAAATTACACCAAAACCAACCAACATCATCCATTAACTTTAAGTATGGTATAATTACCATTGAAGTCCATTAGTTTATCTTTTTAAAGCTTTTTGATCTATTTGACTAATAGAAACCAACTTTTGCATCTTTTTCGATTTAGTCCTTTGTATAATTACCATTGAAGTCCATTAGTTTATCTTTTTAAAGCTTTTTGATCTATTTGACTAATAGAAACCAACTTTTGCATCTTTTTCGATTTAGTCCTTTTTAACTAGTTAACTATCCAAACCTCAAAATTTCTTAACAAAACTTTAATACAACCCTAATATAACCCTATAAACTTTAAATAATTAACAACATACTAACTAGATTGTCAGAATCATGGTCCCGAAACCACTATTTTGACACCACTGAAAACGGCCTGTTACACTCATTCTTTTCCAACTTTTCACTTGTCCAAGTGAACCGGCCTCTTTGTCAAAACCACATTTTCCTCCTGTCTCCTCCCTTATTATACACTTGTATCAATATAATTAAAACTATATATATTAAACTTACAACTACTTCAATCAAAATATAAAGCAAGGTAACGTTATCCAAAGATATTAAAAGAGTACTAAAACCTAAGCTAATAAGTTTACCCCAAACACCTATTCCAAAGTCCCTTAAGATCATTGGAATAAGCTAAAGCAACATCTAAACTTATAGTTTTAGAAAGAAATGACGGAGGATCATCCCAAAAGAATTCATTTGAGTACAATAAGACCACCCAAACTAAATAATAAGTTGCTTTATTAGCAACTCATCGTGTCCAAAGTATGGATAAATGTAAATAATCTTATGTTAAAGCTCCAAGTTCTAAAAGACCTAAACAAGACATAATTAAAGTGTGTATAGCTTCCATGTAATTAGGGATTCAAATTTTTTTTTATCATTATTCAAATATTTTAGCCATGATAAAACTTCTCTTATAACCAACAACTTTACCATTTGAGGCTAAAAAATAATATGAAAATTACCAAAAAACCTTTGATAATACTATTATTATGATCCTTTGGAATTATAAGAAAAGTTGAAACCTTAGTTTTAATTTCATATTACAATAATTAATTTTACCATCACATTATCTCATTAGAATTTGTTATATCCCTTCTCAACCTCGACACGTGTTAATAAGGCAAAAGGAATTGATCTCTTATTTGACCCTACTTGAGACAATGTCTTGGTCGACCATCCACTTTAATCAGAGGAATAACATCCTTCAATTGTTGGGATCACCCACTAGATAAGCATTCCTAACAAGTCCTCCCTGTAACAGTCCATTTTTTACTAGTGACGGAACGGTGGTTTCGGGACCATAAATTTCTATCGTTTTGGCTCGTAAATATTATTTATAGAATATTTATGGATTCATTAGGGTCGTATTAATTTTTTTAAGAAATCTTATCATTTGGATAACTAATTAAAGAAAAATGACTAAATTGTAAAAGGTACAAAATTTATTAGTTAATGCATTTGGATGATTTAATGTCCTAATTAATAAATGTGGGGGGACCAATAGGGAAATTAGTCTTTATTTTATATAATGGACGCTAATAGGGTTTAATTTAAAGAAAATTTGAATGAAAATTAGATATAATGGCAATTTTGTAATTAAAATAAAATTAAGTAAAGAATAAACACTTTCTTCTTCATTTTATCTTCAACCTTGTCGAAAAACCATGGAAATAAAGCTTGGAGAATCAGCCAAACATAACACCTTGAATGTGAGTGATTTCTATAACTGTTTCTTGTAATTTTTATGTTTTTGAGATCGTTGTAACTAAGTCCATCTAGCTTGTACTTTCATTTTTGAATTTGTTAAAAATTTTAGAAGTTACCATTGATGAATATTGGTTGTTTGTGATGATAATTATGTGTTTGAAGCTTTGAATATGATTTTTGGTTGTTTTGTAAAGTGATTTTAGTTAGTTTTTTATTAAAGGATTAAATTGTTAAAATATTAAAATTACATGGTTTATTGGTGAATAAGAGGTGTTTTTTGGACTTTTTTAAGGCCTAGAATATTCAGCTGTAATATGATTCTGAGGAAAATAGTTAATTTGATGATTTTTTAGTTAAGGGACTAAATTGAAAAAGTTGTAAAAGTTAGGGGCAATTGTGTAATTTTGAAAAAAGGTATAAAATGTAAAATAAATTGGAATATGAAATGTAGGTTAATAATTGAGAATTTTACATTATATATTAAGACCCTGTATATTTACGAGGAAAAGGGAAAATTATGGAATAGTCCCTAAACTTCTACAACTCTTACAACTTAGTCCAAGAAAGTTTTTACGGTTTAAAATTTAGCATCTATATGAAATGTTGGATGATATAAAAATGGTATAGTAAATATAATTGATTGTAGATGATGTAAGGTTATTTGAGAAATGTTATTGAATTTCAATATTTGAATCGAATTGAATGCGAGATAGAGTACATTAAAAATATGGTGTCTTATGGGGGATTGGAGTGGAGATTGTTGTGGAGTGATATAGATATGTTTCCCGAGTAGACCGAGGTTAAACATTTGTTGAGAACTCTCGTGTTATACTCCCTATTTCAGTGTATTTTCAGTTAGATTAGCTCTTTGGAGCCATTAGTGTGTTATCGAGTGGACTGACTCGTATGAGCATCTGGTGTGTTTTGGTTGGAATATCGATGTACTCATATCCGTAAGTCATTCATCAGATTGTAAATCTATGTAATATAACTTGTTTAGTGATTTTGATAGTTATGTCATGAATTTGAGTTTTGAATGGAATTATGTGATTCATCGGTTGGGATTGTGGATAACAAGGAACACATATGGTTGTATTATTAAATGATTTGTTATACTTATTTCGGTAAGATGTATCGTATTAATACGTCGATCTTACTAAGCTTCAATGAGCTTACTTGTCTTATTTTATGTTTTTGTAGATATTTTAAAGGTTGGACGGTCGGATCGGCACTCAAGTCACACTATCCACTCATTTTCGGTAGTTTTTGGAACGTTCATTTCAGATTGTATGGCATGTAATAGGCCTGTATGCCGTTACTATAGTTTTGATATGTAAAATGTTAAAGTATGATCTTAAGTGCAAGTAGTTAATGTAATATGATAGGTGAACTAAGAAAGATGTTTTTGTGCAAATATATGGTATGTGTTAATGGAATGTTGTGATTAAGGTGCCTATGTTAGGCAAATTGATCGAATGTTAGAAGGTGTGATTTAACATACTTTGAATGATAGTTCTTTATGTTATGAAATTGTATATATACTTATGGAATCAATGAGGATACATTGGTTAGGTACTTAGGATGGTTGATTTAGCAAGTTTTTAGTTTGTTTAATGCCACTTTGAATTGGTCTTTTCGCTAGTAAGTGGATTACTTAGAGTCCAAGTAAGCTTGAAATGGAAAATTCGTTGTTTAGGTTCCTTTGGGTCCACACGGCCTGGTGACACAGTCGTGTGTCATCTAATGATTTCTTTAGGGTGCGAGTCAGTAAGTTACAGGACCTAATACATGACCTGGCACACCGGCATGTGGGGCAACTTAGAGATTTACATAGCCTGACACATCGGTGTGTGATACGACCGTCTGTCCCTACTCAGGGAGTTACACAGGTAGGAACACAAGCTGAGACACGGTCCTGTGTCCCTATTTTGAAAGTTACACGGCCTGGCAACATGGTCTTGTGTCCCATGTTTTGAAAATTTTTATATTTTTCTTAAAACTTCTATTTTTCTTTTCAAATTGGACCCAAATTGTTTCTAGGTTATTTTTAGAACCTCGAGGGCTCAATATAGGGGTATTGTACATGATCATGAATGGTTTGTGATGTGATTATTATATTGATTGATAAAATGTTCAAATTTTTTTGATTATTTAGTAATACTCTGTAACCCTAATCCGATGATGGAGACGAGTTAGGAGTGTTATACTCCCACTCTTCGATAACGAGATAAACCCTCGTTTCTTAGGCATTGTAACAGTCCGACTTTGGGTCTAGTTAGAACAGTAGTTTTGAGACCACGAATTCGATGTAGAAAGATTTATTTTTATTATATTTTTATGGTCTACAGTATGATTGAATGATTGTGTGAAATTTTCGTTAAGAAATTTTACTGATAAGGTGTCCAATTTGGCTAAGAAAACTAAATTGCAATATATGCAAAATGTGTGCTCTAGAAGCTAGAGGTGTCTAATTGCTATAAAAATTTAAATTGGAGGTCCTTAAATGGTAATTAGACAATTTTAATTTAAGTTGGACAAAAAATGGACATGGTAAGGTGAAATTTCAAAGTTTGGCATTAATGGCATTTTGGTCATTTGGGTAATAAAGATAAAAATAACTAATAAAAAGATGTCATATTCTCCAATTTAGTCCCTTTGTGCCAAATTTGAAAAGTCACCATAGCTAGGGTTTTGGCTAAATCTTCCAAGCTCGATTATCAAGAAAAACGAGGTTCGGACCTAGATCAGAGGAATGACAAAATGTTTGACGATTAGGTCCAATTCTACTATTTTTGTACCGAGGTAAGTTCTATGTAAATAATTTAATGGTATATTTATGTTTTAAATGCTTTAATATTGCATGAATTGTGTGATTGACTCTTTGGATGTATCCGACAAAGTTTCAACAAGCGAGAAATCCCGATTGAACCTTAGGAATAGAATAGGATACGAGTGACCTGTCACTAGGAACCCATGTATATATGTGTTTATATGATCCGGGTGCTGGTCTTGTACATCCTACTAGTGGCTGGGTATTTCGGCATATGTTGCGGATACCTGACAGCTTGTGTGAGCAGCATTGTGTAGCTATGTCTCAACTGACAACTTGTGTGAGCAGGCCCGTGAATAGCTCGAGAGCTAACCTATATGTGTTATGAGATATGAAGTAGCTTTGGCTACGTATGTGGCACTTATGTGCAAGATTTTTCTAGTATTCGATAATATTCCAAATGTTCAACGGGAATGTCAAAGTTGTGAAAGGATATAGTTATGTTGCGAAGTTGGTATAGGTATGTACGTAAAACTCATAAGTAATGAGCTTGATATGTGATGAACTCTTAGTAGGATTGTGATTGAGTAAGTTATGATTATGAGATTTTGATAATGTTCATGCTAATCTTCATCATGTTGATGCTTATTATTTGCATAGGAACTTACTAAGCATATAGCTTCTCCTCTTCCTTTCCCTTGTCTTATAGTGTTACCAAGCTAGCTCGGGGTTCGGAGACCGTAGGAGATTCACTCACACTATCAACAATTATTTTGGTACCAATGAATTCAACATTTTGAGTTATGTCATGTATAGGGGGCTTGGTCATTTTGTTATGTGTCATAATTGATTTGGCCAAATGTGTTGGCTTATATTGGTTAGAAGTTCATTCTGTATAAGGCCATTTGAAATGGGCTAATATTGGCTATAAGTATATATTTATGTAATGATATCTTTCATGAATGATGTGTTGATGTCTTGGTTGTGGATGTTGGTTGTATGTATATGTTTGGATTGGTGTTATGTTATGTTGTGTAGGTGTGTGCATTAAAGGGTGGCAAAATGGCTTGGTAAATGTCTTATTTTTGTCCACACGGGTAAACACACGGGCATGTATCTAGGCCGTGTGTCCCCTGCACCCTAATTTTTGCAAAATAGAATACCCAATATTGAGTACACGGGCAGTGACATAGCCGTGTGTCTCAGCCGTGTAAGGGCCACGGTTTTGAATACGGCGTGTATCCCGGGCGTGTGAAGTCTGCACCTATTTAATGAAAAATAATAAATTTTAAATCGACCACATGACTTAGCACACAGGCATGTGACTTGGCCGTGTGTCTTCAATTTGTTTTTGGGTGACAAATAGAGAGTTACGCGAGGTCGGGACACGGGCGTATGTGACCACACGGCCTGCCCACACGGGTGTGTGTGACCACACGGCCTGCCCACACGGGCGTGTCCCATATCCACACGGGAGTGTGACTCCTATTTAGTGGAAAATTTTCTAAGTTTTATAAAATTTTCTAAAGTTCTCGATTTAGTTCCGAACCCCTTTTAAAGCATGTTTTGGGCCACGTAGGTTCGTAATAGGGACATTGTGACTAAGTATGAATGATTTTAATTTGGGTGCAAATTTATAACTCGAAATTGTATTTTACTCATATGATAAGTCTGGTAATGCCTCGTACCCTATTCCGGCATTGAATACGGGTAAGGGGTGTTACATGAGGGGTGTTATAGGCATTCACTTTTTAAGTGTAAAAACTCTACAAGTGTAAACACACTCTCAAAACAATAAGGAGCCCACCAAATAATAACAACCTATAATTAACATTTTTTTATATAATTTATAAGATTCAAAACTAGTTCAAAATGTATAATGCATTTTTCTAGCCCTCACGTTGAGATCTAATCGGCTTTTTAAATTTTACCATTTCTATTGAAAAGCACTTATGAAAATTATTGTGAGAAATTGTTTTTGCTACATTTATTTTAAAATTTTAAGTGTTTTAAGTATTATTGTTGAAAGGTATTTTTAGAATGTAAATTATTTATTTTAGATATAATGTTTATTATGATATTTTAATAAAAATATAAAAAATAATTTATTATAATTTGTTATTAATATTTTGATACATGAAATATAAATTTTAAATACTTTTTAAGCAATTAATATAAATTATCTATAAATTTTAATCTGAATTAAAATATAACCATTTTAAATTCAAATATATGGTACTATTTATTTAAAATAAATTTCAAAAGAAAAATAATTTTATATCCAATATAAATATTACAAATAATATAATTAATGATAAATGAGAGTTAAAAATATCATTTTGACAACAAAAAAATGTTTTTTCAAATAAAAAACATTTTCCAAAAATGCTTTTACATTTAGGTTGAAAAGTACTTTTCAACAGTATTTTTGTATTTAAAAACTGTAAGTTTAAAATTTCTTAGGGCCTGAAAATGTTTTTATCCCAAAATACTTTTGAAAAAGGTTAAATTTTGCTATTAGTCACTGTATTTTATAAAAATTGTGGATTTAGTCCTTATACTTTAATTTGATCAATTTTAGTCCCTAATCTTTTTTAAAATTTGAAATTTTAGTTCTAACTCAAAAAGTAATGGTTAAATTTAATTACTAGTCCTATCCTATGCATTCATTTGTAATTTAGTCTATATTCTTCAATTGGATCATTCTAAGTCCCTTACTTTTTCAAATTTTAAAATTCAATGTTAATGTAAACGATAGTTGTTAATCCATTAACTATATTTTTAGTGAGTAATATATGAAAATAACAAACTGGCATCGCATTACATATATGACAATTTGTTTGTTGTATTAGATTTTGGAAATAACATAATTTAATGGATTTAATAGTTATCATCTAGCGATGACTAAAAATTTAAAATTTTAAAAGTAAAGGTGATAACGGTTACCAAATTAAAGGCACTAAATCCACAACTTCCAAAAAGTACAGGAATTAAAAGGTAAAATTTAACCTTTTTCAAAAGCATTTTGGGGATAAAATTTTTTTTGAGCCATAAGAAATGTTAAACATATAATTTTTAAA
This sequence comes from Gossypium hirsutum, assembly GCF_007990345.1. Taxonomy (NCBI): domain Eukaryota; kingdom Viridiplantae; phylum Streptophyta; class Magnoliopsida; order Malvales; family Malvaceae; genus Gossypium; species Gossypium hirsutum. Next base: position 49,148,925 of record NC_053428.1, on the reverse strand, counting down.
TTCAAAAAAGCTTTTGAAAAATATTTTTCAACCCAAACATAAAAGCACTTCTAAAAAATGTTTTGCATTTGAAAAAACACCCTTAGATAAGAAGATAAACATATTTTAATGCGTCCAAACTCACGTCGTGCATTGATAATAATGTCAATGGCAACTGAGCTAAGACTCAATCAAAATGACATTATTGATTTTTGATAATATTTGTATTTAAATATTTTAATTATTATTCGTTGTAGATTTAGAGAAAACGTGAATAATATTTTTTGAATGAATATTTAAATCTGTTCTATTTTTGCGAACAAAGTATTCAAACAATAGATCTAAATATGAATGAATATACAATGGTAGATCATTTCGAATAATAAATTTAGATAATCTGAATCTATTGTTGGCTATAGATTCTAATTTTTTTTTAATTTTTTTAGCTCATTACCATCAAATAATTAACAAATTTAAATATTTTAAAAAGTATTATTTAAATTAAATTTGAATAATACCTTAGATCCAAGTCGATCTGACGATTAATGTCGGAAATCAAAGAAGAAAGTTGTTTGGATTTTTGTTCATAGATTCATGACGTTTAAAGTTGTTTAATGAAAAAAAAATTTGAACTGTAGAAAAGAAAAGAAATGAGAGCTTTCAATCAATATTGATAGTGCGGATAGAAAATGTCATAATACATCCGCAAGTTTAATAGCTCAGTGGCTTATTGAAAACTTTCGAATAGTTCAATGATCATTTTGTACCTTTTTAAAGTTGTGTGACCAAAATATAAATTTACTAATAATTTAGTGACCTTGATTGTAATTTGCCTTTGAAATATTTATTTCGATATTGAGATAATGTAACTTTTGGCCCCTGAACTTGGCAAGTAGGTTCACATTGGCCCTTGAACTTTTTTATCCACTTTGACCATTGAACTTGAAAATCATTATTCATTTAAGCCCATTCAGTTAATGACCATGAAAAAAGGGGATAATGTAACTTTTGGCCCCTAAACTTGCGAATAGGTCCACATTGGCAGATGAACTTGACAACTAAGTTCACTTTAATATCTGTAGTGTTTTTTGGGGGGCCATTTTGAACTTAACAATTAAGTCCATTTTGATCCCTTAACTTGAAAAATTTAAAAATTTGATAATGTGGCACTTTGAGTTTGAAAAAAAAAATTAAATGATAATGTGGTACAATTTCAAAGTGTCATATTCAATATTTTAAATAATCGAGCCTATGATTGAACTATAGTTGGAAAACAAAGAGACTGCAATGAAAGAAGAGACTACAACCAACCGTGTCTAAGATTTTTACTCCTTTTCATCCTCCCACCATTTCTATTCATCTATTTCTTTGGTTTCTTATGTAAAATAGGTTGTCTTTTGTAAGTGTTGATGAATGGCAGCTAGTGGATCAACTTGGAAAGCAGGATGCTCGAGAACTACACTCAGTTATTTTCCTTCTTTCAATCTAATAGGAATTCATTAACTAAAATCAGTTTGTTATTATAAGAGATAACTGGTCATTATATCAAAAAGATAAAATCACACAACCGAAGTGCAATTTCTCAAAAATAGTGGAGTTTTCGTTTCCCTAAAAATTTTATGAAATACAAAGAGAAAATGAAGAAAAAAAAAACATTTTGGAATAATTAAGAGGCCCCTAAGCTTTAGTTAAAAGTAAAAGAGTACCATATATCATCATTAATTGGCTAATATGCCACATTAACAATCCGTTAGTAGATTAATGAATTTTTTTACGAAAGTGACCAATCCAAATAATTATCTTGATTAGAGTGACTAAATTGACAAAAAAAAATAGAGTGATCAAAATAGAAACGATACTATTTTAGAGTGACTTGCGGTATAATTTACTCAAAATTTTAGGAATTGTTTTAGCCGGGTTTTTAGTTCATATTTTATTATAAGCAAGTTTTATTCACATTAGGCTTATGTGATTTGATTCTTAAGCTATATTAATTTTTTCATTTTGGTACTTAATTTTTTTTTGTTTTGGTATCTAAACGATTTTTCATTTATAGATTTTAGTCCAAAAAGTTAATTATGTTTAAAAAAAAAGTGGTTTACCTAATCAATGAGAACACTCCACATGTTTGTTCTTTTTTTCCATGTCAACGATGTTGTGATCATTTCCATGTCAACGATGTTGTGATCATTAGTTATTGACGTCGTTGACTATTGATCGGTTCATTAATCGATATTAACCATTCGTTAATTAACCCTTGATTTGTGTTGATTGATAGACATTTAGTTTGATTTTTTAAATATCTTTTTAATTTTAAGATTTGTTTTGGAAAATAAATATATTTTTTACTTTTTTTGAGTTTTTTTTTAAAAGTATATTTCAATTTTTGGAATTAGCGTATTATATATGTTACCATTTTTTGAATTTTTGACTTTTTTGTATTTTTCTAAAGCTTAAAACTATTTTTTAAGTTTTTGAATCATTAATATATTTTTAATGTTTTTATAATTTTTATTTTATATAATTTATATATTATAAAAATATTAAATTTTTTAATATAACACACTGGATATATGTTTTTTTTACTGTATATTTTAGAATTTTCATATATATTTTTTGAAATTTAGATACCATGTCATCAATTATTCGCGTGAAGCTTTTTTATTATCTATGTGCCATTTATTTTTTAACACCGTTATTTTTTAGACAAAAAATTTTAATGGAAAAAGAGTTTAAATACTAAAATAAAATAATAATAAAAATTAAATATTAATATAAGAAAACAAATATAGTTTAGAGATGAATTTGCAATATAAATCCCATGTTTAGATCAAAGTATCATTCCAATTACCAATTTAATCATAGTTTATAATAATTAATTTTAATGGTAGCAATTATTTATACTTAAAATTATAATTCCAGTCTTTTAACTACCTAAATACATATTGAGTTTCTGTAGAATTGATATCAAATCTTTAGATGATAACAATTTTTGAGTTAGTTGAGTTAATGAGCTTTAGTTCATCATCTTAATTTGTTTTAAAAAATTTTGAGTCGAGTCAAGCGAAATGAAATTGAAGTCGAATTGAATCGGGTGAAATTATTTGAGTTAATTTTTTTTAAAAATTAAATATGTTTAATTTTTTAAAAAAATTAAATATGTCAAATTTAAAAAAAAAATTGGTGTAATGTCAAATTTAAATGTTGTTACAATATAATTAATTGCATGTTAGAGCACATAAATTTGAAACTATATATATTTGAAAACTTTTTTTAAAGCAAAAATAAGAGAAAGAAAGCGATACTTTAGTATGATAAATTTGAACTAATAATTTATTTGTTTAGGTCCTCAAAATTATTGTTTTAGATTTTTAAAATTTTAAACTTTATATATTCTTTAGAATTTTTTGGAATTTTTATTTATAGAATTTTTGTTTAGAGATGCCAATTTATTCATTTTTGAAATTGGTAAGAACCACAGAGATATTTACACCAATATGTTATTCGAGTTATTCAAATGGTAAAATTTAGCTCGACTCAAACTTGAAAAACCGATTTATTTATTCAATTTCAGTAAAAAAATTTGAATAACTCGAGTCGATTAACTTATAATTTAAATTTTCTTTCATTTTTTTCGAATTAATATGAGTAAGACTTAATTCATAATTTATTAAACTCTAATCAACCCAAATTTAAAAAAAAATTATTTTTTTAAAATATAGAAATATAAATTTAATTTTAAAATTTTAATTAATTTTTAGATAATAAAACAAATCATTTAGTGGATGAAATGAAGGTGGAGGCAGAAAAATCTGATGGACTGTGAGCAGGAGGGTAGGTCATCCCTACCCCTACCATGTTGAAATACATAATTTTATTAATATATAAGTGTGTTTAATATTTATTCAATTCAAATTTAATATTTAAATAAAAAGAATAAAAATATTATGGAGGTGTTAAATTGTATTTTATATTTTTTATTAAAAAATAAATAAATTAATGTCATAGATAATTTGTAAATAAAAAAATGGATTTCAAATACATCAAAACTATTCACCTAATTCAACCTAAAAAGAAGAGAAAGGCAGGGGTCCCCAGGCAGGCACCGATGTACACCGCTACATAGCCAGAATCACTCGCATTGTCCCACTTATCCATCCAAACATTGTATGTATTGAATTATACTCTAAATTCAATTGATCTCATGTAGATACGGCCAACATACATATTGAGATATAAAAACTTTGGTATACCCATATATTAAAAAGATTTGAAGAAACACAACAGCTTTTGCTACTTCCAAACAATGCCACATTCCATCCGATTTGAATATAGAAAACCAAAATGAATCCAATACATGTTTAATGGTCGGTTGTATAATACTAATTAAAGCAGCAATATATATCCACATCTCCTCAGCAATGCCCCTCTCTCTCTCATCAATCACCACAAAAGCTTCCATTCTGCGATGTCAAATCATATTCAAATAGTTAAATATCATCCTATTCAACCCCAGCTCAATTTATTGTCATGAATCAGATCAGATCATAAGCACAAAAGGTTAGCCAACCAAATAGGGTTTAAACAAGATACTGCTTATTCATTTCTAATCAAATAAGTAAAGCAACACATGGTACCTCGCCAGGTAACTACTTTGATCAAGGAGGAACTTGTCCATAAAAGAATTAACATATCCTAATACATCTTAATAGAAAACTCCATCAAACTTTGTATGAACAAGTATGTATATAACAATGACGTTATTAAGTTGACTCAAGGGATAAGTATAAAGGACACATGTAAGAAACATGGCGAGTTCACAGATGAAGTTTCAGATTTTAAGGACACACTAGTCCAATTCTGAGGCAAAACATAGCACTTCCATGTCGTTTGACGCTTTCAAAATCAACCCCATATAAAACAATTAATATATTAGTTTCTTAAAGAATAATGAAGGAAGAAATTACCGGTAATACCTTTTGTCGGTGAGGGAGGTGCCATGGCATAACAAAGAATCGAACGGCCCAACATCGAAATCGTTGAAACAATCCCAGCAACGTAAAAGAACATGAGCAGACCAAGAACCCAGGGCATCAGCATGAACCCTAAAAAGAAAGTCACTGATCCACAAAGCATTAAAGAAACCGATATCCCTAGCATCAGCCAAGCGAATCCCACCGCCGAAATCTTAGTCGGACCAGGCGTCGGTGGCGATCGGAGGAGATTCAGGACTAGCGCCGACAGCTCGTAAATAACACACGATAACGGATCCCGATGATGATCATGACTTTGCTGTTCACTTGGCATCATTTTCTTTATTTCTATTTCTAGGGAAAATTGGAAGACGAAATCTATTTGTAAAACCCGAAAATGAAAATCCGAAGAAAAATTAAGAAAGATTTGGGAAATCAGGAACTAAAGTAGACATTGTTTTGCTAAAAACAAGGCAAATGGATAAAGTTGAGACAGTTAATAAAAGGGGCGTTTGATTGGAGGACTAGACTGGATACTTGTGTTCCGTGAGGAAAAGCAAAACTCAAATGAATGGGCAGCCTTTGGTTCCTATCTTATCGGTCTCAACTTTGACCTTATTTAGCAAATATTAAAAAAAAAAATTAAGCAAGATAACAAAGGGAGATCACACTCAACCTACTTTAATTTGGTGTTTAACAATCAACATTCCCACTTGTATAAATTCATATTCTAACAAATCACCAAAATTTGTCTCCAAATTTCTTTTTGAAATCCTAAATATCATATTCTTTTTTTATCTTTCTCTTTTTCCTTTAATTTATAATATTTCTATACAAAAATTCATTTGCAAGTAGGGATAACCCGAATCACTTGAATTCATCCACTTTAAATTACTTTAAACAAAATTTAGCAAATTAATCTCTCCCAATAAAATTGTAACAATTTAATCTTTGTCAATTTCAAAAGTAAGCAATTAAGGACAATCACGATGTTAATGTCTTCCGTCAATTGCACACATTTTTTATTAGTATATAACAAATTTACCCTCCAATGTTTACATATTTTGTCATTTAGGCCTTAATTCTAAAAAATTCAACTAATTCAGTATCAACATTTACACAAATGTTACGAGATAAATTTGCTAATTAGGACCAAGTTAATAGAATGTGTGAACTTTAAGGGCTAAATTTCAAGTTCTACCATCAAAATCATTTAGAATTGATGGGAAATATTAACACTGTGATTAATTGTCCTTAGCTGCTCACTTTCAAAATTGTCAGGGATTAAATTGCTCTGATATTTTTGAGAGGGACCAATTTGCTCAATTTCAAAATTGATCTAAATTTGAAATTATACCAATCAAAATAATATATTGTTAGAATTAAATGACTTGAATCCTTATTTAAATAAGATACAGTGATAAAATAAAATAAAACTAAAATCTATATAGAACTACACTTTTTTATTTTATTTTATTTTAGAATAATATTTTTTAAACCTTATTAAATTCAATCTATTTTATATTGATTAGAATAAGGTGTTTCAATCTTACTAGAATATGGCTTTACAAGCCTATAAATAGACATAGTCTATTCCTCTTATATTTCATTCGAATTCGACATAGTGAAATTTCTTCTCCTCTGCCCATGGTTTTTTCCCGAAAAGGTTTCCACATAAAATCTGTATATTCTTTATTTTATTTTATTTTCACAAATTGGTATCAGAGCTTTCGAGTAGTTCATCTCGATCACAGTAATGATGTCTTTGAAGTATGAAATTTCGCTGTTGGATCACAACACCAGATTTGCATTGTGGCAGATTAAGATGCAAGCAGTTCTTGCGCAGATGGATCTGGAGGATGCCCTGCTAGGGATAGATAAGATGCCTTCGACATTAACAGATGAAGAGAAGAAGCGTAAGATTCGAAAGGCGTTAACACAATTACATCTGCATTTGTCCAACAAAATTTTGCAGGATGTGATAAAGGAGAAGACCACCACTGCATTATGTAAGAGGCTAAAACAAATATGTATGTCGAAAACTCTAACAAACAAGTTGCATATGAAGCAGCGTCTTTATGTTCATCGTTTGGAGGAAGGTGCGTCTGTACATGAACACTTAACAGTGTTTAAAGAAATTCTCTCAAACTTGGAGGCCATGGAGGTTCAGTATGATAAGGAAGATCTGAGGTTGATTTTACTTTGTTTGTTGCCCCCGTCTTATTAGAGACATGATTTTATATAGCTGCAAGTCTCTCACAGTTGATGAGGTTTATGATTCTTTGACCTTGTATGATAAAATGAAGCATATTGTGGTTAAACCTGACTCTTAAGGAGAGGGTCTCATTATTCGTGGGAGACAAGATCGGCATGCTGATGATGATCATGGAAGGACACAGGAATGGAATCCTCGCGGTAAATCTAAGGATAGATCGAAGTCTTCAAACAGAAGTAAAACTTGTAACTTATGCAAGAAGAAAGGGCACATTAAATTTGAGTGTTATTAAACTACAGAACAATATTAAAAGGGAGGCTGCGAATCAAAAAGGAAAACAACCAAAAATTTTCGGTGAAGCTGATGTTGTAGAAGACTACATCGATGGTGAATTTCTAGTTGCTTCTGTTAACAATTCTAAAGTGAGCGAAGATTGGATACTTGATTCAGGCTGCACCTTCCACATGAGTCCCAATCGAGATTGGTTTACAACTTACGAAATAGTATCTGAAGGTGTTGTTTTGATGGGAAATAATGCTTCATGTAAAATCGCAGGTGTTGGAACAATTAAAGTTAAGATGTTTGATGGAGTTGTCAGAACACTTAATGACGTACGATATGTTCCAGAATTGAAGAGAATTTTAATTTCATTGAGTACTATTGATTTAAAGGGGTACAGATACACAGCTGAAAGTGAAGTTTTAAAGATTTCCAAAGGTTCCATTATTGTGATGAAAGGGCAGAGAAAGACTATCAAGTTATATGTTTTGTAGGGTTCTACTGTTACTGATGATGTAGCTGTCGCTTCCTCTTCCTTGTCAAATGATGATATTACTAAACTTTGGCATATGTGCCTAGGGCATATGAGTGAGAATGACATGACAGAATTGAGCAAAAGAGGACTTCTTGATGGGCAACGAAATTGCAAACTGAAGTTCTGTGAGTATTGTGTTTTTGGGAAACAAAAGAGAGTTCGATTCACCAGAGAAATCCATAACACGAAGGAAACGTTAGAGTATATTCATTCTGATCTGTGGGGGCCATCTAGAGTGCCTTCGAGAGGTGGAGCTAATTATGTACTAACTTTTATTGATGATTTTTCCAGAAAAGTTTGGGCGTTCTTCCTGAAGCAGAAAAGCAATGTGTTTTTCGTATTTAAGTCTTGAAAAATTATGATTAAAAAATAGACGGGAAAACAAATAAAATACCTCCGCACAGATAATGGCTTAGAGTTCTATTCTGATGAGTTTAATAGACTGTGTAAGTCATAAGGGATAGTGAGACACTTGACAGTTCGTCACACTCCACAGCAAAACGGCGTTGTAGAACGAATGAACATAACGATCATGGAGAAGGTTTGATGTATGTTGTCAAATGCCAACTTACCAAAGTCGTTTTGGGCAAAAGCAGACTCTACTGCATGTTTTTTGATCAATCGATCTCCATCCATTGCCATTGAGAAAAAGACTCCAAAAGAGGTATGATCTGGTAATCCTGCTAATTATTCTGACTTAAAGATCTTTGGGTGTCCTACGTATGCTCATGTTGATAATGGAAAATTAGAACCGAGATCCATTAAATGTGTTTTTCTTGGTTATAAAGCTAGTGTAAAAGGGTATAAGTTATGGTGTCCTGAAAATAGAAAAGTTGTGATTAGCAGAGATGTCGTTTTTTGTGAAACTGCTATGCTACCTAACTTATCTCTTAAAGACTCTTCCAATAAAGAAAATCAAAAGCAGGAGGAGCATCAAATTAATACAGAGTTGACTCCTCAAGTCGATACAAAAATTGGGAATAGAATTGCTTATTTACCACAATACTCTATTGCCAAAAATAGAACTAGAAGAGAAAATAAACCTCCAAAGAAGTATGCCGAGGCTGATCTAATTGCTTATGCTTTAAATGTAGTTGTAGGTATAGATGCAAACCGAGAGCCATCTAATTATTCTGAGGCGGTTAGCTGTGAAGACTTAGAAAAGTGGATGTTTACTATGCAAGAGGAGATGAAATCACTCCACAAAAATAGAACTGGGATCTTGTGAAACTTCCTAAAGGTAAAAAGGTTGTTCATTGTAAATGAGTGTTTAAAAAGAAAGAAGAGACACTAGGAGTTGAAGAACCCAGATATAAAACAAGGCTTGTTGCTAAGGGTTACAGTCAAATTCCAAGAGTGGACTTCACAGATGTGTTCTCCTCTATTGTGAAGCATAGTTCGATTCGAGATTTGCTTGGTATTTTGGCCATGCATGTTTTGGAGCTTAAGGAGTTAGATGTAAAAACTGTATTTTTGCATAGAAAACTTGAGAAGGACATTTACATGCAACAACTAGAGGGTTTTACAGTCTCAGAAAAAGAGGACTATGTTTGCTTGCTGAAAAAATCACTTTGCAGTTTGAAACAGTCACCAAGACAGTGGTACAAGAGGTTTGATTCCTTTATGACTTCTCATTATTTCAAAAGAAGTAGTTTTGACAGTTTGTTTACTTTAAGAAAAATAGTGATGGTTCTTTCGTGTATCTACTTTTTTATGTTGATGACATGTTGATAGCAACAAAAGATAAATGAGAGATAAGAAAAGTCAAAGCTGAACTAAGTGAAGAATTTGAGATGAAAGATTTGGGACCAACAAAGAAAATACTTGGTATGAAGATTCTCAGAGATAGAAAAGCAAGTAAATTGTACCTAAGTCAGAAGGGGTACATTGAGAAAGTTCTTTGCAGGTTTAATATGCAGAGTGCTAAACCTGTTAGTACTCCTTTAACAGCCCATTTCAGACTTTCATCGGCTTTGTCTCCACAATCAGATGATTAGATTGAGTACATGTCACATGTTCCATACTCTAGTACAGTAAGATCTCTCATGTGTGCTATGGTTTGTTCACGTCTAGATTTATCATATGCAGTCAGTGCAGTTAGTATATACATGACGAATCCTGGTAAAGAACACTGGAAAGCAGTTCAGTGGATTTTAATATACTTACGAGGTACTACTGATGTCTGCTTACAGTTTGGAAGAACTAGAGATGGAGTCATTGGGTATGTTGATGTTGATTTTGCTGGAGACTTTGATAGAAGAAAATCTCTCACAGGTTATGTCTTTACAATCGGAGGTTGTGCTGTAACACCCCGAACCCGAGACCGTCACCGGAGTCAAACACGAGGTGTTAACAGACTTTAAACCACTTATAAAAAAATTTCCCAGACACTGCCAATCTGCGTACTAGTCGCATAAAAAAATCATATCTTGAGTTCAGAAACTCGGAATCTAGTTCCGTAAATTTTCCCTGAAACTAGACTCATATGCCCATCTACATATTTTTTTCTAGAATTTTTGGTTGGGCCAATTAGTACAGTTTATTAGTCAAAGTCTCCCATGTTACAGGGATCGACTACACTGACCTTTGCGCATTACGACTTGGATATCTCCCAGTACAGGGCTTCAATACTGATGTCGTTTGTTTCTATAGAAACTAGACTCAAAGAGGAATCTATACATATATGTCATGACTCCTAATTATCTCCGGTTAATTTATAATGAATTTCCAAAGTCGAAACAGGGAATCCAGAAACCGTTCTGGCCCTGTCTTACGAGAACCTGAATATCTCTTAACATACTATCCATATGATCGTTTCGTTACTTTCCTATGAAAATAGATTCATCAAGGTTCGTTTACATAATTTATTCACTATTTAATTCCCTTCCTACTATTTTTAGTGATTTTCCAAATCTACATCACTGCTGTTGTCAGCATCTGCCTTTAAGGTAGACTTTACCTATTTCATAGTTTCCATGATTCAACTAGCCCTTTTAGCATAAATAGCACAAATTATGATAGTGATTAACCATTCCCATGGCCAATCCTTGTTAAGCATATCCACACCTCTCAATAACCATATCCATACCAAATGATTATAACATTATACTCAAACATATATAAGCCATTTTCGCATGGCTATCCAAAATTATACAAGTCCAAAGGGTCCATGACCCCCAACAAAAAGGGTAGTCCTATACATGCCATTTCGAAGTTCAACCAAAATTGTACCAAAAGGGGGGGGCTTTGATAGTGTGGGTGACTTCGACTTCAAAATCCCGAGTCCGATAGCTGGAGAACCAAAATCTATAAAACAGAGAATCAAGGAGACGGAGTAAGCAATTTATGCTTAGTAAGTTTTGAGCAAGGGATTCCAGCACAACAAAAGTATAGCATTCATGTAGCTAAACGGATAATTTCATATGCACAATTTTTCAATATCATACTTACTTCACATTACCAACCCTTTTATTCATACACAAAGATCAACTTAGCCAAAGGCCGGTAGCTCATTTATCAACTGAGCGAATACTTATTTGTAAGGGCTCAACTAATTCAAAGCACATACGAAACATACCTCAATGTTGGGATGTTTCAAGCGTATTAACTGAAATTTTTACAGCAAGATCATTCATTCCCAAATCACGTACCTTCGGAATTTAACCGGATATAGCTACTCGTTCAAATGCCTTCGGGACATAGCCCGGTTATAGTAACTCGCACAAATGCCTTCGGGACTTAACCCGGATTTAGTAACTCGCACAAATGCCTTCGGGCTTAGCCCGGAATTAGTATCTCTCACAAATGCCTTCGGATCTTAGTCTGGATATGGTCACTTAGCACAAAGCCTTCGGGACTTAGCCCGGACATCATTCAAATAACCATGCACATTTAACAATAAATCATGGCACATTCGTATTTCATTTTCGTTAGCAAAACTCAAACACAAGACACTTATCATTCTTGCAATTTCGGCTCAATAGCCACACACAAAGAGCATGATTTTGATTTGCTTAAAACATGATCTAATCAAATCATAATTTAAGCTCTTTTACTCAATAACTTACCTCGGATGTTGTCGAACGATTCCGATAGCTATTCGACCACTTTTTCCTTCCCTTTATCGGATTTAGTTCCCCTTTGCTCTTGAGCTTAATTAAACAAATAAATTGATTTAATCATTTGAGCATCGAAAAGAGGAACACAAGGCACTTAGCCCATATTTATACATTAGACATTAAAGTCACATATGTACGGAATCATGAATCAAACTCAACATTTTAGCTAATTTTCCCCCTTGGCCGAATTTTCTAAGCCAAGACAAAAGCATCAATATGCTTGCCTCTAACCGAATACATGCAACACCAATCTCCTTCCTATGGCCGAATATGCATGTCTATGTTGGGGCCGATTGCAACACTTAATACATTCTACAAGTATGGTCACTTGTATTGACTAAACACCATTTTGTTTCAAGTTCAAAACTTGGCTAATACACACATATATACACTAGTAAAGCATCCTCTCCCTTTCCATCAATTTAACACATGCATTACTCATTAATATACAAAAATTATATTCGGCCTTAGCACACAACTTGCTAGCCGATTCTTCTCCATCTAGGAACCAATGCACATATGTGCTTACTCAAAAATGCTAAAAAGAAGATTCAAGAATCATCAATCCACCATCACATGCATCATTAACAAGCTTCATATTTAGCATGCAATGGTATTAACACAAAATCCACCTAGGCCGAATATCATCCCCATGACATAGCAAAGATTTGAACCATGGGCTAATTAGAACTCAAGCTAGCAACTAAAAAACATGCATGAATCTCATGGCACAACCTCAAACATACCTTGATCTAGATACAAGTATGGCCAAACCTCCTCCTAATCCTCTTCCAAACCAAACATGAAGCAAGAACTCCTTCCTCCTTCCTTAGAATTTTCGGCCAAAAGAAGATGAAAAAAGATGAACAAAATTTTTCTTTTCTTTTCTTTTACTCACGGCAATGGGGGGGCATGGATGAGACCATTCTTTTTTTTTTTCATCACTCCTCCTTTCATTATTTAATTACCATGCTCATTATTTTATTGTTTCCATCCATGATGCACCAACACAACATGTCTATGACATGTCTTGCCCATCACACTTGGTCTACCATACTTGTCATGGCCGGGCACTACTAATAGAGGGGGGAAATTGACATGCAAGTCCCCCCTTTTTCAACATGCACTAATAGGTCCTTATGCTTTGACCTATCACATTTCAAAATTTTCTCACATAAGTCCTATTTACTAAAACTCACATGCAATCGACTAAATCGAAGCTTGAAATTTTCACACATTCATAATTACATATTCTAGACAATAAATATCACATTCGAACATTTCGGTGACTCGGTTTAGCGGTCCCGAAACCACTTCCCGACTAGTGTCAATTTTGGGCTGTCACAACTCTCCCCCACTTAAGAAATTTTCGTCCCCGAAAATCTTACCGGTAAAGAGGTTTGGGTATCGTTCTTTCATCGAGCTCTCGGTTTCCCAAGTAGCTTCCTCGATCCCGTGTTTGAGCCATAACACCTTAACTAACGGAACCCTTTTGTTTCGCAACTCTTTCACTTCACGAGCTAGGATACGAATCGGTTCTTCTTCATAACTCAAGTCAGATTGAATTTCAACTTCTGAGGGATTAATCACATGTGACGGATCGGATCTATAACGTCGAAGCATCGAAACATGAAAGACATCGTGAATCTTTTCAAGTTCAGGGGGCAAAATCAATCTATACGCAACTGGACCAACTCGTTCGGAGATTTCGTACGGCCCAATGAATCTCGGGCTCAACTTGCCCTTACGGCCAAATCTGAGTACCTTTTTCCAAGGCGAAACTTTAATAAACACTTTATCTCCCACCTGATATTCAATGTCTTTTCGTTTCAAATCCGCATACGATTTTTGACGATCTGTGGCTGCCTTCAGACTTTCACGGATTACCTTTACTTTCTGTTCGGCATCTTTAATCAAATCAACTCCGAAAATTTTACTTTCATCGAGCTCGGTCCAAAACAATGGTGTACGGCATTTACGACCGTACAAAGCCTCGTAAGGTGCCATCTTAATACTTGATTGAAAACTATTGTTGTAAGCGAATTCAATCAAAGGTAAATACCGTTCCCATGAACTACTGAACTCGAGGATGCAACATCTCAACATATCCTCAAGTATCTGAATTATCCGCTCAGATTGACCATCGGTTTGGGGGTGAAAAGCAGTGCTAAAATGCAGCTTGGTACCCAAAGCTTCTTGCAATTTCCTCCAAAATCGTGAGGTGAATCTCGGATCTCTATCCGACACGATAGAAATAGGTACCCCGTGTAATCTCACAATCTGAGAAACGTACAATTCAGCTAGTTTATCCAATGAAAAATCCGTACGCACGGGGATAAAGTGAGCCGACTTAGTCAGTCTATCGACAACAACGCAAATCGCATCTTTCTTACTTGCTGACAATGGCAGTCCGGACACAAAGTCCATTGTGACTCGATCCCATTTCCACTCGGGTATCATGATCGGCTGAAGTAATCCTGAAGGCACTTGATGTTCTGCTTTCACTTGTTGACATATTAAACATCTCGAAACAAAGTTGGAGATGTCTCGTTTCATACCATGCCACCAAAACCGACGTTTCAAATCGTTGTACATTTTCATACTCCCCGGGTGAATTGACATTCGGCTACAATGGGCTTCGTTCAGAATCATCGAAATGAGTTCCGAATTCCTTGGAACACACAAACGACTTCTGAACCTCAAATAATCATCATCATCAATTTGAAACTCCGATTCCTTGTTCGGAACACACTCAGCCCGTTTTGCAACCAATTCATCATCAACTTTCTGGGCTTCACGAATTTGATGAATCAATAATGGTTTGACTTTTAATTCAGCTACTAACACATTGTCGGGTAGAACAGACAAGTGCACATTCATCGCTCGTAAAGCAAACAATGATTTCTGGCTTAAGGCGTCCGCAACCACATTAGCCTTTCCCGGGTGGTAATCAATGACAAGCTCGTAATCTTTCAACAACTCAAGCCAACGTCTTTGTCGCAAATTTAAGTCTCTTTGAGTCATCAAATATTTGAGACTTTTGTGATCCGAAAATACATGGCACTTTTCACCAAATAAGTAATGTCGCCATATTTTTAAAGCAAATACGATGGCAGCTAGTTCAAGATCATGGGTCGGATAATTTTTCTCATGTGGCTTTAATTGTCTCGACGCATAGGCCACCACTCGACCTTCTTGCATCAATACGCAACCCAACCCAAGTAGGGATGCGTCACTATAAATGACAAACTCTTTGCCTGATTTGGGTTGCACTAAAATTGGAGCTTCAGTCAAATAAGTTTTCAGTTGATCAAAACTTTTCTGACATTTCTCCGTCCATTCGAACTTAACATCCTTTTGAAGTAGCTTCGTCATTGGTGTGGCTATCATCGAGAAACCTTTGACAAATCGTCGGTAATAACCGGCGAGTCCCAAAAAGCTCCGAACCTCAGTAATATTTCTCGGAGGTTTCCAGTTAAGTATGGCTGAAATTTTGTTCGGGTCAACTCGAATACCCGATGCGGATACCACATGACCCAAGAAGCTAACATCTCTTAACCAGAACTCACACTTACTGAACTTAGCATATAACTACTTATCCCGTAAAATTTGCAACACTAGTCTCAGGTGCTCAGCATGTTCGGTCTCATCTCTTGAATAGACCAAGATGTCATCAATGAACACAACTACGAACCGATCCAAATATGGTCTGAAGATCCGATTCATCAAATCCATAAATACCGCAGGGGCATTAGTGAGCCCAAACGGCATCACTAAGAATTTATAGTGACCATATCTCGTTCTGAAGGCAGTTTTGGGTATGTCCGAATCTCGAATTCGTAACTGATAATAGCTCGATCTCAAATCTATTTTTGAGAACACTGAGGCTCCTTTTAGTTGATCAAACAAATCATCAATACGCGGTAACGGATATTTATTCTTTATCGTCACTTTATTCAGTTGACGATAGTCAATGCACAACCTCATGGTTCCGTCCTTCTTTTTCACGAACAATACTGGTGCACCCCAAGGTGAGAAACTTGGTCGAGTAAAACCTCTATCCATCAATTCTTGCAACTGAGCTTTCAACTTTTTTAACTCGGTTGGTGCCATACGATACGGAGCTATCGAAATCGGCGTGGTCCCAGGTACAAGCTCAATCCATACTCTATCTCCCGAACAGGTGGTAAACCCGGTAATTCTTCAGGAAAAACATCCGGGTATTCACAAACCACCGGCACAGATTCGGGTTTATTTTCTAATTCTTTGTCATCAAGTACATACGCAAGGTATGCTTCGCACCCTTTTCTTACATATTTCTGGGCCAACATTGAGGATATTACAGCTGACAACCCCTTTAAGTCCGTAAACTCAACTCGGATCATCTCGTTATTTGCGCACCTCAAATCAATAGTCTTGCTTTTGCAATTCACAACCGCATCATGCACGGTCAACCAATCCAAACCAAGAATAACATCAAATTCATCAAACGGCAAAAGCATCAAGTCCGCCGGAAAACAGGAACCTCGAATTACTAGGGGACATTTCTTACACACTTTGTCGACAAGCACGTAACGACCCAAGGGATTTGACACCCGAATTACGAACTCAGTAGACTCAATAGGTAAAGTCTTACTGGATGCTAAGGTTTCACATATGTAAGAATGAGTAGAACTGGGGTCAATCAAAGCAATTACATTAGTATCAAAGAGAGTAAAAGTACCAGTAATAACATCAGGCGAAGAAGCATCCTCGCGGGCACGTATAGCATAAGCTCTAGTAGGCGCACGAGCCTCGGATCTGGTCGTAGCATCTCGAGATCCTCTCTGACCACCACTAGCATTGCCCGTATTTCCAGATGGTCTACCTCGAGCAGTGGTAGCACCCGGTTTCCCACTCTGATTTACATTCTGTTCAGACAACCTCGGGCAATCTTTAATAAAGTGGTCAACTGATCCGCACTTGTAACAGGAGCGGTCAGGGAATCTACAACTCCCCGAATGCCATTTACCGCAATATCAACATTTCGTTCTGTCTCGACGTTCATTCCCAACACTGGCGACCGAAGTGCTTCGTGTACCCATAGGGGGTCGATCACGATCTCGTCTAAAAAGGCCCGAAGTGCCTCTAGACCGGCCCACATCATCTCGAAATTTCTTCGATGCTGTTGAAGAGACTTTCCCGAGGATCTTTTACGAAACTCTCCAGTTCCCACATCAACTTTTTGTTTTTCTTTTCTAAGCTCTTTGGCTTTACAAGCTCGCTCGACAAGTACTACGAACTCTCGTATTTCAAGAATGCCCATCCTCGAAGCGTTTACACATGATAGCCTCGGACGAAACACATTCCCGAGCATACCTACTAAGTCTAACAAATTTTCGCTCGTAATCAGTAACTGACATAGAACCTTGCTGAAGCTCAAGAAATTCCTTCTGTTTTTGATCAACAAATCTCTGACTGATATACTTTTTCCGAAACTCAGTTTGGAAAAACTCCCAAGTTACTTGCTCTCAGGGCACAACAGAAGTCAGAGTACTCCACCAATAGTAGGCAGAATCGCGTAGCAAGGAGATAGTACACTTTAGGCATTCATCGGGTGTACAAGATAGCTCATCGAGTACCCGGATAGTGTTGTCCAACCAAAATTCAGCTTGCTCGGCATCGTCGCTATCCGTAGATTTAAATTCAATAGCCCCATGTTTTCGGATTCTGTCAACTGGGGGCTTATTTGACCTTATTTGGTCAGTTTCCAAAGGTATTGTAGGTGCGGGGGTGGTGTTAGTCGGGAATGGAGGTTGTGGAACAGCCGTATTAGTTCGAATGTATTGGTTGAACCAATCATTCATCACGCTATAGAAAGCTTGTCTAGCTTCATCATTCGGGTTACTAGCATTAGGTTGAGAGTCCGCCGGCGCTGTCCCTTGTGCGGGAGCAGGCGCTACACTCTCAAGATCATCAGCTACCGCTCGGTCGGGATCGGGATCCATTACTATAAATAAACACATTTACAATTGTCAGAAATCACCACACTATCAAATAATCACATAAAATGGCATGTATAGCTAGACCCAACGCATTACGGTAGTCCTAGAATCGACTAAACCGTAGCTCTGATACCAATCAAATTGTAACACCCCGAACCCGAGACCGTCACTGGAGTCGAACACGAGGTGTTAACAGACTTTAAACCACTCATATTCCCATCTACATATTTTTTTCTAGAATTTTTGGTTAGGCCAATTAGTACAGTTTATTAGTCAAAGTCTCCCATGTTACAGGGATCGACTACACTGACCTTTGCGCATTACGACTTGGATATCTCCCTGTACAGGGATTCAATACTGATTTTGTTTGTTTCTATAGAAACTAGACTCAAGGAGGAATCTATACATATATGTTATGACTCCTAATTATCTCCGGTTAATTTATAATGAATTTCCAAAGTCGAAACAGGGAATCCAGAAACCGTTCTGGCCCTGTCTTACGAGAACCTGAATATCTCTTAACATACTATCCATATGATCGTTTCGTTACTTTCCTATGAAAATAGATTCATCAAGGTTCGTTTACATAATTTATTCACTATTTAATTCCCTTCCTACTATTTTTAGTGATTTTCCAAATCTACATCACTGCTGCTGTCAGCATCTGCCTTTAAGGTAAACTTTACCTATTTCATAGTTTCCATGATTCAACTAGCCCTTTTAGCATAAATAGCACAAATTATGATAGTGATTAACCATTCCCATGGCCAATCCTTGTTAAGCATATCCACACCTCTCAATAACCATATCCATACCAAATGATTATAACATTATACTCAAACATATATAAGCCATTTTCGCATGGCTATCCAAAATTATACAAGTCCAAAGGGTCCATGACCCCCAACAAAAAGGGTAGTCCTATACATGCCATTTCGAAGTTCAACCAAAATTGTACCAAAAGGGGGGGTTTTGATAGTGTGGGCGACTTCGACTTCAAAATCTCGAGTCCGATAGCTGGAGAACCAAAATCTATAAAACAGAGAATCAAGGAGACGGAGTAAGCAATTTATGCTTAGTAAGTTTTGAGCAAGGGATTCCAGCACAACAAAAGTATAGCATTCATGTAGCTAAACGGATAATTTCATATGCACAATTTTTCAATATCATACTTACTTCACATTACCAACCCTTTTATTCATACACAAAGATCAACTTAGCCAAAGGCCGGTAGCTCATTTATCAACTGAGCGAATACTTATTTGTAAGGGCTCAACTAATTCAAAGCACATACGAAACATACCTCAATGTTGGGATGTTTCAAGCGTATTAACTGAAATTTTTACAGCAAGATCATTCATTCCCAAATCACGTACCTTCGGAATTTAACCGGATATAGCTACTCGTTCAAATGCCTTCGGGACATAGCCCGGTTATAGTAACTCGCACAAATGCCTTCGGGACTTAACCCGGATTTAGTAACTCGCACAAATGCCTTCGGGCTTAGCCCGGAATTAGTATCTCGCACAAATGCCTTCGGATCTTAGTCCAGATATGGTCACTTAGCACAAAGCCTTCGAGACTTAGCCCGGACATCATTCAAATAACAATGCACATTTAACAATAAATCATGGCACATTCGTATTTCGTTTTCGTTAGCAAAACTCAAACACAAGACACTTATCATTCTTGCAATTTCGGCTCAATAGCCACACACAAAGAGCATGATTTTGATTTGCTTAAAACATGATCTAATCAAATCATAATTTAAGCTCTTTTACTCAATAACTTACCTCGGATGTTGTCGAACGATTCCGATAGCTATTCGACCACTTTTTCCTTCCCTTTATCGGATTTAGTTCCCCTTTGCTCTTGAGCTTAATTAAACAAATAAATTGATTTAATCATTTGAGCATCGAAAAGAGGAACACAAGGCACTTAGCCCATATTTATACATTAGACATTAAAGTCACATATGTACGGAATCATGAATCAAACTCAACATTTTAGCTAATTTTCCCCCTTGGCCGAATTTTCTAAGCCAAGACAAAAGCATCAATATGCTTGCCTCTAACCGAATACATGCAACACCAATCTCCTTCCTATGGCCGAATATGCATGTCTATGTTGGGGCCGATTGCAACACTTAATACATTCTACAAGTATGGTCACTTGTATTGACTAAACACCATTTTGTTTCAAGTTCAAAACTTGGCTAATACACACATATATACACTAGTAAAGCATCCTCTCCCGTTCCATCAATTTAACACATGCATTACTCATTAATATACAAAAATTATATTCGGCCTTAGCACACAACTTGCTAGCCGATTCTTCTCCATCTAGCAACCAATGCACATATGTGCTCACTCAAAAATGCTAAAAAGAAGATTCAAGAATCATCAATCCACCATCACATGTATCATTAACAAGCTTCATATTTAGCATGCAATGGCATTAACACAAAATCCACCTAGGCCGAATATCATCCCCATGACATAGCAAAGATTTGAACCATGGGCTAATTAGAACTCAAGCTAGCAACTAAAAAACATGCATGAATCTCATGGCACAACCTCAAACATACCTTGATTTAGATACAAGTATGGCCAAACCTCCTCCTAATCCTCTTCCGAACCAAACATGAAGCAAGAACTCCTTCCTCCTTCCTTAGAATTTTCGGCCAAAAGATGATGAAAAAGGATGAACAAAATTTTTCTTTTCTTTTCTTTTACTCACGGCAATGGGGGGCATGGATGAGACCATTCTTTTTTTTTCATCACTCCTCCCTTTTATTATTTAATTACCATGCTCATTATTTTATTGTTTCCACCCATGATGCACCAACACAACATGTCTATGACATGTCTTGCCCATCACACTTAGTCTACCATACTTGTCATGGCCAGCCACTACTAATAGAGGGGGGAAATTGACATGCAAGTCCCCCCTTTTTCAACATGCACTAATAGGTCCTTATGCTTTGACCTATCACATTTCAAAATTTTCTCATATAAGTCCTATTTACTAAAACTCACATGCAATCGACTAAATCGAAGCTTCAAATTTTCACACATTCATAATTACATATTCTAGACAATAAATATCACATTCGAACATTTCGGTGACTCGGTTTAGCGGTCCCGAAACCACTTCC
This sequence comes from Gossypium hirsutum, assembly GCF_007990345.1. Taxonomy (NCBI): domain Eukaryota; kingdom Viridiplantae; phylum Streptophyta; class Magnoliopsida; order Malvales; family Malvaceae; genus Gossypium; species Gossypium hirsutum. Next base: position 49,127,682 of record NC_053428.1, on the reverse strand, counting down.
CGACTAGGGTCAATTTTGGGCTGTCACATGTGCAATCAGTTGGAAAGCCACTTTGCAAACTACAGTCACTTTGTCTACCACTGAAGCTAAGTATATGGCGATTACTGAGGCTTGTAAAGAAGTTATTTGGTTGAAGGGTCTCTTTAGTGAACTCAATGTAATCCTTCAAATCAATACAGTATTTTGTGATAGTTAGAGTGCAATCTTCCTTACAAAAGATCAAATGTTTCATGAGAGAACAAAATAGATTGATGTTCGATATCATTTTGTTCGTGATATTATTACTTGTGGTGATATTGTTGTGAGAAAAATTAGTACTCATGAAAATCCTGCAGATATAATGACTAAGTCACTTCCTATAACAAAGTTTGAGCATTGCTTAGACTTGGTTGATGTTCATTGTTGAAGTTAAACCCATAAAGGGTTTTATGGAAGATGTGGAGAACTTGTTCGTTGAGAGTTCGCAATGAAGAACTTGTTCATTGAGAATTCGTGTCAAGGTGGAGATTGTTAGAATTAAATGACTCAAATCCTTATTTAAATAAAATACAGTGGTAAAATAAAATAAAAGTAAAATCCATATAGAACTACACTTCTTTTATTTTACTTTAGAATAGGGTTTTTTAAACCTTATTGAACTCCATTTATTTTATATTGATTAGAATAAGGTGTTTCAATCTTACTAGAATATGGCTTTACAAGCCTATAAATATACATAGTCTATTCCTGTTGTATTTCATTCGAATTCGACATAGTGAAATTTCTTCTCCTCTGCCCGTGGTTTTTTTCCCGAAAGGGTTTCCACGTAAAATCTGTATGTTCTTTATTTTATTTTCACATATATAATCAATCGAAAATATTAACACCGTGATCACTTGTCCTTTGTTGCTCACTTTTAAAATTGACAAGAATTAAATTGCTCTGATATTTTTAGAGGGACCAATTTGCTCAATTTCAAAACTGAGAAGGACTGGAGTGGCCTTTTTTCCAAATTTTTTAATGAAAAGTTAATTTAGGCAGAACAAAAGAAATTTCTTTTTAGACTGTGAGTACAGAGTAACCATGGTAATTGGTTGTCCCACTTCGCGTAGCTATATAGTACGATCATTTTACCTTTATATATAATTATTAAAAGAATAAAATGTGTTTGAATTCCAATAAAGTTTCATGTTTAGACATAGAAAGGTTTTATATTTAAATATATATTTTTGAAGAATAGTGTTGAAGTATTTGCTTACCTTTAGAAAGATTGAAAATATTAAAAATAACTAGCACAAATCAAATTGAAGTATAGCAAAGCAGAACAGAATGAAAGTATCACACGTCCATCAAATAGTAGTTTTTTTTTTCAAAATTACACATCTATAATGGAACAGGGTAAGTGGTGGGATAGAGTGTGCCAATTATCAAAAGGTAATGAATTTGATAACATTCGTTTCCACCTCGCTTTATTTGCAAGTAGGGAAAATTAGAGAGTTCCAAGTAGTGATTTATATTAATATAAAGTATTAAACTTCATTTCGTGATCCATCATTCATGGCAGCCAAGCCAGCCTATTTTATTCAATGGTTGGTTATTTGACCAATTTCGTGGACCTGCCCCGTATGATAACATTGTTATGTATATATCAAAAGATCAATGAGAGAAAATTTATTTTCTTGGTTCTATATGTTGACGGTATTTTTCTTGTTGCAAAGGATTTTAATATATTGCGTGGGATGAATGTTTTTCTCTCTAATAACTATGAAATGAAATATATGAAAAAGGCATCCTATGTGATATAAATTGAAATATTTTGTGATAGATCATAAAAATTGTTAGTACCGTCTCATAAAAACTATATTGAAAGAGTTCTAAAGAGATTTAATATGCATAATTGTTCGGTAGAAATTGTTCATATACAAAAAGGGACAAATTTAGTCTTATGTAGTGTTCAAAGAATGATGTGGAATAAAAAGGAATAGAATCATTTTTTATGCTTCTGTTGTGGGTAGTTCAATGTATGTCCAAACTTGCACAAGCATTGATATTAGCTTTGCAGTTGGGATGCTTGGTAGATATCAAAATAATTTTGGAATTGATCATGGGAAGGGTGCAAAGAAAGTTTTATAGTACCTACAAGAAACAAATAATTACATGCTCATGTATAGGAGATTTAATGGTGATTGAATATTTGAATTCAAATTTAACTAGATGTCTTGACAATAAAAAACCCCACTTTTGGCTATTTATTTTCACTTGTTGAATGAGTCATATCATGGAAAAGTGTTAAACAGTTTGCCATTGCATCATCTACAATGGAAGCAAAATTTATGACATGTTTTGAAGCCACTATTCATGCATTATTATTGCAAAATTTTATTTCAAGACTTGGGGTAGCAAACATCATTACCAAGCCACTATAAATTTAATGTGATAATTATGTTGTAGTATTTTACTCCAAGAATGATAGATTCCAAAGTGCAAAATATATGGAATTAAAATATTTTGTTGTTACAAAAGAAGTTCAAAAACAAAAAGGATCTATAGAGAATATTAGAATCAATCTCAGAATTGCAGATTCATTAATTAAAAACATATTGTAACACCCCTCACTCGATCTGATCATCAAACTCGAGCTATAGGGTGCTACAATAGTTAACAGAGTAACTCACACACAATTCAGGCTTTAAAATTCAATTAAAAACACATTTCATAATCCATACATAACATGATTTACAAACTAATCTGAGTCTCAATTGAGCTTAGAAAGCTTTCAAGTAGACTCAAATGCAAATGAGGACCAAATTGAAAACTTTTTAAAAGTATGACAATTTTTTGAATTAGGGGTTACACGGCCATGTGTCTAGGCTGTGTAACAAGCTGTAACTGTGTAAAACTAGAGTCACACAACTGTGTGTCAAAACCGTGTAACTCCTATGGCTGTGTGGGTCAAATTGTAAATATTCATCAAAAGTCACACGGCTATTTGACCGGGCCGTGTAACAAACTGAGACCGTGTGAAAAACTAAATGACCAAATCTATAGTACATAAACGGGGGTGTGGCCAGCCTGTATGACAATCGAAAATCGTGTGGTACAAATACTTATTATTTTCCAGTGAGCACACAGCCGTGACACTAGCCCGTGTGTGAAACATGGTCATGTGTCAGTACGTGTGGTGCAAAAATAGGTTATTTGATGCTTGTTACAAGTCTAATTCTTAAAAGTGACCTATAATGCATTTTTTTCCATTAAAAATTTGTTCAGAACATGCCATTTCCATACCAATACCTATCATTTAATCACCCAATGAATTCATAAAACCAATATGCCATATTTGGCACCTAAACACAACAATATTATGTGAACTACTTCAACCATTCCAACTATTGAATATCTTTCATGCCATACATTCAATCCATAGTACAAGTAAAATATATGCAATACCTATTGAACATGTTTTTCCATATTTGTATACCCCAAATACCAAAATATTGAACATAAACATTTTATCACATCCAAAAGTTGCCGCAAGTTTTCAACATCGATTATACCACATACATACTTAATTATAGCCACTTGACACTCCTATGTACATGCCATATATAACCAAGTTCAAAACAATAAAAAGTCTACTGAATCGGGAAAAGGATAGTGTGAGCTTCTCGCTGATCCAATCGACACATTTCGAATATCCAAAATCTACAGAGAAAGTAGTAATGACGGGTAAGTATTACGAATACTTAGTAAACTCATACAATATAAACAATTAACTTAATCATTTAACATATACAAATCATTATACAAAACAATTTCACCATCATGGCATAACACAACAACATCAACAAGGTGAGATTTGATATATAATCACACTCATAATTCTCAAATAAGAATATTCCAAGTTCAAACCAATATACTTCACATACTAAATTTCAGTTCATCATTTACCATTATCAATGTCATAGTTTCTCATTTAATATCTTTTATATTTGTAACACCATTTACCCATATTCAATGCCAAAATAGGACTCGAGGCATTACCAAACTTTTATCACAAATAAACATACAAATCGAGTCATAAATTTTGCATCCAAATTAAAATCATTTGCATTTAATCATAAAGTCCCTAATACGAGCCTACGAGGCCCCAAACATGTTTAGAAGTGGTGTGGGACAAAACCGACAACTCGAGAAATTTTTACAAAACTTAGAAATTCTTGCTATGAACAGGGGTCACACACCCGTGTGGTTTGGGACACGCTCGTGTAGGCAGGCCAAGTGGTCATACACGCTCGTGTCTCTAACCCATGTAACTCTCTATTTTGCAATGCATGAACAAATTGAAGTTACACGGCCAAGTCACACGCCCGTGTGCTAGGCCGTGTAATTAATTAAATTTTCATAAAATAGGTGCACACTTCTCACGCCCGGGACACACGCCCGTGCCTAAGGCTGTATCCCTCACACGGCTGAGACACACGTCCGAGTCTCTGCCCTGTGCTCAATTCTGAGCATTCTGTTCCTCAAAATTAAGGTGTAGGGGACACACGGCCAAAACACATGCCCATGGGATAGGCCGTGTGTCACATATGGCCTAGACACAAGCCCGTGTGTCTACCCGTGTAGACAAAATAAAGGCTATTTACCAAGCCATTTGCCACCCTCATTTACACCTACACTTTTACAATTTCAATGGCACAAACCATAGCATACTTAGACAACAAAACATTCACATATCATAGCTAAAACATGTTAATGCAATACCATCATCTACAATGTTCATGACATTTCATTATGCCAAATCAAACATACCAATTTCACATTTAAGGCATCCACACACATACTTTCATCATGTATAATATTCTACTTAAATTTTCTAAAATACCAATGAATTATACTTAACCATTCATCAACAACCTATTAAGCCATACTCAACCATTTGCCAAGCATTAGTATACCACATCACCAACAAGGCATTGGCACATGCATAAATATAGATATAATATATAAGTTTACAACCAATTCCAACTAAAATGAGCCAAGTTACATGGCCAAATACCACATCAAACCTTTGACAATTACAAGCCAATACATTTGACCAAATTTACAATGACACATATAACAAAATGACCAAGTCCCTATACATGCCATATACTCAAAATGCTAAATTTCATCACTACCCAAATTGATAGTTTTGATAGTGTGAGGTGAATCTTCGACTATCCCCAATCCAAGCTAACTTGGCAGCACTATAAAACATGGAAAATAAACGGAGTAAGCTATATAGCTTAATAAGTCCGTATGCAAGAAATAAGCACGCTATACCATACAATCAACGTTCAAGAGATAAAATATAAGATGATATAATTTACCATAAGTTTCACTATTATAATTTATTCCTTCACAAACTTACCTTGAATTTATCATTTCTCGAGATTCAAATAAACATAAGCTTTATGTACATACATGTACCATCTCGAAATGAACTTACATGTATTCTCATCTTTGGCATACCCATGAACCATTTGGAATAATAATGTCGGATACTCGAGAATTTTGCACACTAAGTGCCACATATGTAGCCAATGCTACCTAAGTCTCATATATCATAATTGCTCGCTCTCAAGCTATTGACGGGACTGCTCACACAAGCTGTTAGTCCAGACGTAGCTATACGGTGCTGCTCACACAAGCTGTCAAGTAATCGCAACATATGCCGGTATACTCAGCCACCGGTAGGACGTATAGGACTAGCACCTGAATCACATAATCACATAACACATGGTAACCCTAGTGACATGTCACTTGTATCCTAATCTATTCCTAAGGTTCAAACGGGATTTCTTACTTGTCGAATCATCGTCGAACTCGTTCATAGAATTAAACTTGTCGACATAGTAAATCATGCAGTTCATGCAATATTAAAGCATTTAAATACAATTATATTAAAACTTATTTAACATACGAACTTACCTCGGTTACAAAAACGACTATTAGTTTAATTTAGTCCACAACCTTGTTCTTTCTTCGATCTAAACTCGAACTTTATTTTTATTGATCTATATTATCAAATTTAACTTATTTAATCATCACATTATTCAATTCAACCTAAAAACACACTATGGAAAAATTAAATTTTTACCCCTAAACATTTGACATTTTATATTTTAATCACTAGGCTTGCAAAATGATTTTCATTCAATTTTTTCATTACCCAAGCCTAGCCGAACCTTTTTCATACTCATGACAGCCCACATTTTCCATTTATTCACATTTTACCACACATTTTACAACCTTTTACAAATAGGTCCCGTTTTGACATTTTCATCAAAAGTCACTTTATAAATGTTGTTTAACTAACAATAAACATGCATTTTCTACCATTAAATATCAAAATACAAGTTTATTCAACATGGGTAAAAATTTTAGACTTAGATTTTCTTTCAAATTAGTCCTTAGAATAGCTAGATCAAGTTACAACATTCACAAAAACGTAAAAATCATTAAAAACGAGACAAAGATAGACTTACAATCGAGCTTGGAAGCTTGGCCAAACCCTAGGTATGGTTTCCTCTTCAAATTTGACTAAGGGGGGACTAAATTGAGAAGATGGACACTTTTATTTAGTTATTTTTGTCTTTATTTACTAGATTACCAAAATGCCATTCACTTAAACTTTGAAATTTTTCCCTAACCATGTCCATTTTTGTCCATACTGAAGTATAATGGTCTAATTACCATTTAAAGACCTTTAATTTAGAATTTCATAACAATTTACTACCTTTAGCCTATAGAACTCAAAATTTGCACCTATTGCAATTTAGTCTTTCTAGTCAAATTGAGTACTCAATCGATAAAATTTCTTAACGAAATTTTCACACAATTATTCTATCATACTGTAGACCTTAATGAAATAGTAAAACAAATATTTCGACTTTGGATTTGTGGTCCTGAAACCACTATTCTGATTTGAACCAAAAAAGGGTTGTTACAATATTACTCGATGAAACATTGTAAAAGAACTCAATACATAGGTTGAGATCATATTTGATGCTTGACCACCTCTCGGTGTACTAATGTCAGAAGTGAGAATACTGCAACTAAAGATAAGAACTAAGGTGGTGTCCGCAAGTAAACGGGTGAGGTTGTAATATAGAAGTTACGACGGACACAGAAGTATTCCGAGGATCGTACCCAAAGGAGGATTGATTACATTAATACTAACTTCTATGCTAATAGGTTTAAATAGTACTTAATCTAAATTATATTATGATTATTCATAAAATAAGTAAAAACAAAAATAATGCAAAGAATATAAAATATCGGGAGAAACATATTATAGATTTCTCATATTCTAAAAGCAAAAGACTAACTTACTTCAGTGTTCATAGTTAATTCCTATTTCGGGTTCTACTCAAGCAGCTAGTCATTAACCAAGTAGGGCCTCTTAGCCTTCTAATAACCTAATGAGTCGGCAAGCACTACTTATCTCTCGATGTCACAGGTCAAATCGGGTCAGGCTAAAGGGTGCCCAGTTAACTTCTCCTCTCAGATTCCTTTCTACTTAGATAACTTCCTAGGGTTGACAAGCCTAGGGTTTAAGTCATCTTTTCCCAAAACAACTGATCTACTAAGAAGCCCTAATTAATTGTAAACTAATCCCACATCCGCTTGTTAATTTCCCTAAGGGTTTAGTTATTCATAGATCTATCAAACATCATCATAGATTTGAATTGAAACATGTAAATATTGAAAAACAATTAAGGAGAAATAGAAAGATTTTGAAGATTGTATTGAAAACTTGAAGTGTAATCCTTAACAAAGTCTAAGTGATCCATAGTTTGAATCAACCGAATGAATGGAATAAGAACAAGAATAAATTGAAAGTAAAAACTTATAAAATAAAAACCTAAAAACTAAAAGTATGAAAAAATAATAGAGGGGGAAAAATCCTTTAAACAGTTCTGAGTAATTAGATTTATACGTCAAATCAAGTAATAAAGTGATGATTGAGTATCGTCTTTACAGGGATCAGAATTGACTAAAATAATTGGTTATGCTATTACTATAAAACTAACTAATTAAACTAAACGAAAGGAATAGGTGATTAATTGATAAATAAATGTAATGAATGATTAAGAAAATCAATTATGACTAAAAATATGCTAGGGCAATTAAAATGTTGTTGCAATTCTCAAATAATAAGTGGGAAAGAGTTTGTACTATTGAATGATAAAGGTTGGCATTACTTGGGTTTATTTCTATAACATAATAATGCGATGGAAAAATCTTGACCATTTTACTGCTCAGGGAATCACTACTGCAGCCTAATTTTTTTGAAAGCCAAGCTTTAAGCTATCATTCTGAGTTTTTGTATGTCTACAGAACTCAAGAATGATATCCAGATTTTTCTCCCTTTCCCTGTACAAATTGCAACTTCTATGTCTAGAGTGCTACAAATATTCTTTCAAATACTTGCTTGTATCAACCAATTATAATAAAATCTAATTAATCTTTTCAGAATTAAATCAGATCTAATAACATGCTACATAGTCATCTATGTCTAGAGCTTGCATGCATGCATTAAAAATAATCACAAATCGAATGAAACAATATTCTGCTCAAAATCAAACCATGGTCATTACAGATAATAAAAATTCACCCAAAATAATTCCAACCCAAAGAGAATTAACTCATGGGTTGAACATTTGAATCCACAATAAAACCATTCAACAACATTGTTTAAATCCATAATATTAAGGCTATTATTGTTAATTTTTCATAAGTCTACCTGTTAAGATTTTTAAACTAGAAATTTATAGTTTTATTTTCATTTAGCAGGTCAACTAATTAAACATGTTAAGATGTTACCGATAATATGTGAGCTAAGTTAAGTATGATTAAAGAAGACATATTTGGTTGTTTTAGTCATGTTAATCGTACAATTTAATTATAAATTGTTCATAGTTTTTTTAGATATGACGTGACATTTTGTAGTCAGACCCATTGATCAGGTCGGGTATAAGGTGTTACATTAAAGCTTTCGACCAAATATTGGTTAGTACAATTTAGTTATGTTCTTGTAATTTTATAGATTTGAGGTCATGAGAGCATGATTTAGCTAGCCCATGTATCAATTTGTAAAATTGTTGATTTCTTGAAGTTTTTTTTGTGTTAAATTGATACATTTTAAGCTTAGATATGAAAAGGATTAAATTGTAAAGCTTAATTGATAATTCCGTACATTAGGGACCAAAGTGAATAAAATGTAAAATTGATTTTATAAATAAGAAATAGGAAGTCCCTAATGGATATTAGTGAAATTTGATTTCTATTTGGAGCTTTAAATTGAAATTTAAGTTAGTCTCGGTTTTAGGAATTAAATTGAATAAATTGCAAAGTTTGTGTAAATTGAAGATTGATTGGGAATTGATTGATTATTGATATTTTTATATGTTTTATGTTAATCTGTAGCTAACGTCGACCTGGATTCGTTGAGAAGGAAAGGAAAATCCAAAATCGTCGAAAAATAGCTTAGAATTTTTTGTTTGTATTTGTATGATTCAAGACCAATTTAATTGTTGCATTTTCATGTCACTTTAAACAGTTATTTAAGGTGATTTATTTAGGCTTACTTGAACTAATTTGATGTGTTTGAGATTAATTTCCGAGACAGAGACCAAATTGAATAAAGTAAAAAACTTAGAATTTACTTGATATTTGATAATTGACATGAAATTGTGTTGAAATATGTTATATAAGTTATTGAATTGTGATATTTTGATTGATTTGTGATTATTGAATTATAAATTGAACTATATATAATTAATCGAAAATGGAATACCTTATTAGTTGTTCGAACTGAGTAGGATATAGTTGGTATGCTATAGGGTTAGAGTACTGAGTAAAAACATCGTTGTCAGGCAATTCGAGGTGATAGATATTATGTTTTGAGTCATCATTTTCAGGTAACCCGAGGTGACAGATTGATTGAGTTGACAAAACCATTATTGTCAGGCAATTCGAGATGATATTATATATCGTTATAGTACCATCATTGTCAAGCAACCCGAAGTGATGGATCCATATATCCATACCGAGTCCATATTTGGTTAATAGAGTTAAAAATTCAAGAATTGGTTAAATGGTAACGAATGAAATGTATTGGAAATGTGAAATACGATATTATGCGAATTAAGTTGAAAATGAGCCCCAAGGGTTATTTGAATAATACTAATGCTTATGGACTCGGAAAATGTGGAAAGGATACATGAAATTGAGCATATATGAATGTGTAGTGTATGCTAAATTATTTAATACATATTTTTCAAATGAATATGAATAGGCTATATGGTAAACTAAGCTAATATGAATACACACTTGAATAGGTAAATAAAATTGGTGTAAGAATGATTACTTGGAATTGAAGTGTTTGATATAAATGGCATGAGAATGAATACGAATTGAGCATGATTTAGATTTGTGCATTGTATAACCTTTTTTTATGTTATCTTGATTCATAAATTTACCATTAAGCATTTTTCTCATCGTATAGTTTGTTTTTTGTGTACAAGTTAGGTTCAATTCGAGATTTCGAGCATCGACTTTAGCATCTAATCAACGATCTTGGACTCAACAATGTTTGTTCATTTTCTATTTTGTTTTTAACTTGGCATGTACCTAATAGGTTGAGTCATGTTGAATTTCATGTCTTAAACATGTTATATATATTTAGCTTGTTTGACATGTTAATATATCTATGCAACTTAGAATTGCCATAGTTTAATTAAGGTATGAAAGATGAGATGATGCCTTGAATGCAATGTATAATTGAACTAATCAAATGACTTGACATATGCTTAAATATGGTAGTATAAATATTATGAAAGAATGAGTATGTATATACATATACGTGAACATGTTTAAGGTGAAAGACATTAGGTAAAACTGATAATCTTAGTTTATAGGTTTGAAAGTATAAGTTTTGAATGAATTTCATTGATTATTAGGTTTACGATTAATAATATATTTGAGTGCATAAATTAATGTTAGTATGTTGCCTATATTATTGTTGATGAATGGAATATGTCTAGAATTGAATTGGTAACATTTCAGGTTAGTAATTCATTAGAATTGCAAAAATAATATGTGACGTCGCGACGAGTAATGACCTACAATGTCATGGCGAGACGAGGAACCTCGTCGTCCCAACGAGACCAAAACAATATGTCACGTCACGACGAGGAACTTCCTCGTGTCGCGATGAGGAACTCCCTCATGTCGCGATATCAATCCTATAATTTGAATTTTTAACAGTTCAGTCCTAAATCGATCTCGGGTTAACTTTAAAGCTTTCGTAAGCTCGTATAAGACTCAAGAATGATTATTTATTATATTGCCTACTTATAATTTGTAATCCATAATTTCATCATAGTAGCTTTGGCAACAAATGTGGCACCTTATAACTCGAACCCGATGACCGAGTTGGGTATAGGGTGTTACATGAATAGTCCACCCACCGATTCTTGAAGCAATTAGTGCAATCGATTCGATCACCAGACTAAAAATTATTAAATAAATAATTAAAATTTCATTAAAATTTTAAAAAATAAAAATATTTAACTAGTTCAACTGTTGATTTTTGTCTCAATTTTCAATTTTTACAAATTTCAAGCAACTTTTGAGTCAATCGATTCAACCCTTTTGTTCAGGCTGTTATATCAATAAGTTTTTGGCCCGTTTGATCCGGTCATGTTCCAGTAACATTGGTTACATCATCAAATTTTGACAGATTCCAATTGCAGGCACCAAAACGGATTTAGTTGTTAAGTTCAACAATCAAAGTAGAAAAAAAAAAGTAGAGTACTAAAATGGACCTAGCTACCAAATTCAAGGAATATGTAAAACTACTTCCTTTTATATCTCTTTGTATAAGTATACTTGAAGTTGTTAATATAAAATATGATAATTGAATTTTTTACAAATCCAAAAAGGTGTAAACTAAAACACCAGTGTAAATAGATCATCGCCTAAGGGTGTTCAATTGGTTAACCTACTCGAACTACCATTAACTGAATTAAACAACCCTTTTAAACCTTTAACCCTTAACCGAACTGAACTTTTTTCAAAAAGAATCAACCAAACCGAACTTTTTCGGTTAATTCGGTCGGTTAACTGAATTAATCGAAATTTATATATTTTTTTTATTTTTGATTAAAACAAGTATAAAACATATCAAAAATTAACCAACTTAACCGACCGATTAATTTATATTTTCAAAAAATTAACCAGACCGACTGAATACTTATATATTATAATATTATTTATTAAATTCGGTTAATTCGATTATCTGACAAATTTCGAACCGAATTAATTGTTAACTAAACTTTCAAAAAATTATTAATTGATCCCGACCAAATTAATTTAATTAATTGACGGATTAATCAAATTCGATCAATTAACTAAATTAATTCAATTTTAACTTAAATTTGCACACTTGTATCCTTGTATCCTCACCTAGTGATATTCGATGATGATATAATTTCTTACTATTTTTATAATAATGCAGATTTTTTTTGTTATATTTTAATGGGGAGCTGTAGCAAAGAACTACCCTTTTTTTTCTTCTCTGTGACAAAGGAAAGCTTCCAGGAGACTTTCAATTCATGGAAAACTGACCATTTTTATTACAAATACAACAAACGACAAGGAAACAAGACATAGAAGGAAGCGAACCAGAAACAATGGCCACTCAATCCTTTCTTTCCAGGTAACCCACCTTTTCCTTTCATTCAATGTTCCAGAAATTTCATAGAAATCCCACTTTACATAGAAAGTGAACCCTTTCTTTCTTTTCTTACATGCAAAATTTTCCTTCCTCGGCTGTTTCTAGTTGGCGTTTTCAATGAATTTCATTAGGCTGGCAATCACCATTGTTGATAAACTTATAATTGCAAAGACTTGTGTGGTTTGCCCTCTGTTTGTTTCTCCTTGTTTTTCTTTATTTCTAAAATTCCCATTTCTTGGCCATTAAAACTTGACTTAATGCCAACTAAATGGCATATACATTTTTTGTGAGGCTATGTTTTTTTTTTCCTTCTATTTTTTCTGGAACCCACAATTTTTTATTTTCTTATATTATCGTAAAAGCAAAAGGAAAAATGGAATTTTTGTTTCTGACTACTCTTGCTGAATTATTTCCCACCACTATTTTTGGATTGGTTGAATTTGCAGTACTTTATGTAGGAAATGTTATGAGGAAAAAAGAAAAAAAAAAGTAGACTGGTTCACGTTTGTTTGTAGATTTCTGGTTGTCTGCTGTTAGATGATGTGTTTTGCCTCAAGGTAAGGTGTCCAAGAATATTCTGTTGGAGGCGCCGCCAAGAAATTTATATCAGGAACCGGAATAAAATAGGATCAAATTGTAAAATTTTGGGATAAGTAAGAAAATTACTAAGATCCTAGTGAGTTTAGAGGAGCCAAGTTGCTTCAAAGGTATCCGGTTTATCTTATATAATACAGAGAATTCGTAGTAACTTAACTTCAATAGTAATTGAGATATTGTTTGGAAGGAAAATGATAAATGTCTTACAATTTTACATTAAGCATTCTCACATATAGGTTGCTGGTCAAGCTGTTTTGTAAAATAGCCACGCGGAAACACCAGTTCAATAATTACTACTACTAATAATAGAAAATCTGACAAACACAGGGAAACTCCATTCATTTTCATTCTTAGTAACTGGGAATGATAATTGGGAAACCGCATTATGAAGTTTGCTTCTGCCTTTTAGAGCTCCAACACCAGATCTGCGAACACAAACCATTTTACGAATTAGGAATCTATTTTGATAACTCGAAATAGTCCCACACTGGTATATATGTGCAACAGTTGCAAACAATCGACTTAAGCATATGCCTTTTTGGTATTCAATTCCACCATGTGCAAAAAATGTCATGACTCATCGACTGACACTATGCTCACTGTAGGGTCATTATGCTAGAAGGATAAAAAGACATTAGAACTATAAGTCGCCACTAGGTTTTATTGCATGGCTATAGGCATCCATATTAGGATCTCTATAATGGAAAGTAATTATCAGAAAAAAAAAAACCAAATATTCTTAGAAAGAAATCAAGAAACAAACAACAAAATTAGACAAGTATGAGATTTCAACAATGAATTATAGGCAGTCCATGAACAGGGTTTCTTATGGATACTGAAAATGTTAAATGCTTGTATACTTACAGTCGGCATCTGTTTTGATCCAGCACTCCCTGTTCCCATTCGAATCATTGCAGCTAAGTGTGAATTGAGATGGATTTGCTTGGCTATTGTAACGTCGCATGTCCTTTGAAAGGGCTCTTTGAGGAAATATCACTATGTCTTCCTCCTCAAGGATCGGAACTCCATTCTCTTGACCTCCATTATAACCAATGCTTTTCTTGTTCTCATTCTTTTGGGGCTTGCCATGCTTATATGTGGCTGCTGAGCTTTCAGGATGAACTTTTCTGTGGAACTTGTGTAAAATCTACATGCCACAGTTCTGGGAATTAGGGAACTTGACCTTGTCTATAATATTAATCTTAAGCACATTGATTAAAACTCAAACCAACGGTCATTTTTTAATTATTTGTAAATCATGAAATAAAGAAGATATAGAGAAAAAAGCAACAGAAGAAAGAAAAAAGAATAGGAGCTATCATGAATGCATACTTGATATGCAGACCATTCAAATTGGTCCTTATCTTGGTTGAGTTCTTTTTTTTTTCTTTTTTCTTTTTGGTTTCAGCATACCTTGTGCAGTTTTGTTTCTGCTGAGGCAGAATCGATATTTCCGCTAGTAGCTGCAGCAGAGCTCTTGGATGCATTGAGCATTTTTTTCTTCAAGATTTTTTTCATAATGTGCACTGCAGATTTATCTCCTTCCTTCTCCATTCGCTTCTCCTCCTTGTCATATTTACTCCCAAAACTCTCCTCTGTTAGTTTAGTCCTCTGAAACAGCTCTCCAAGTGAGGTCCTGTGTTCCTTTTTCGCTACTGTAGTTGTTTCTGACAATTCAATTGCTGAGCCAAAAAGATAACCTTGGAGTGGACAAACTGTATTGCCATTCCCATTGGAATCTAAACCTTCGATTGACTTTCTACTAAGTGTAATTGTGCTGCCATGGCTGCTTCTTCCAGTGCTTACGTGACTGCTTCTTCCAGTGCTGACATGACTGTTTCTTCCAGATGAGTCGTTGCAGCCTTCTTCTTTTGCTTCAGCTCCTAGAACCCTCTCCAACTCATAATTAATGAGCTTCAGCTCATTCTCTGTCACATCTGTTTCTTTTTCAGTTATGTTTTCTACAGAAATAGTAAATGTTGGTGTTGATGGGTCGGGAATGTTTGGGTCCGAACCAAGGGTACCAATTGCAAGAAAGCCATGGAATAGCTCAGATATTGCTGATGATGATTCTTCTTCATAGTCTTCTTCTTCTACCTGTGCTGATTCTATACCAGCAAAAGACTTCCGAAGATGACTCTGGGGTTGCCTGAAAGGCGTGGTGCCATAGTATGGCTTTGAGTAGAATTGTTGGTCGTCCAATGATGGCTGCCCTGTAAGACAATTACAAGAATATGTTAAAATAGAAAATTTTGGATGATGGTGAGGTTAGATGGAAAATAAGTGATGGTGAGGTTAGATAGAAAATAAGTTCTAGCTTAACATTTCAGCAATGACAACATTGAGTTAGAAGGGAAAAAAAGCTTTATATTTATTCCATTTCTACGTATTTATCATTATAGAGTTTGCTTTAGTTCATCTTAAGTCCTATCCAGTATCAAAGTGAGCAACATGAAGACTATGATGTTCAGATTTCTTTAGGATTCATGTTTTAAAGGCTCTTGTGGACATGTAAAATCAGTCATTAAAGAATGCCCCTTGAGTTACATCTCTCATATAAATGTCTTCGTAAAAAAGTTACATTGCAAGATGACACTTACCAATGGCAAAATCCTTGAGCGGTTCACTGCTATTCTGGCGGAACTTACGGTGCATCCAACCTAGTAACTGCATCCAAGAGAAAAAAAATCAACCCATAGAATTGAACATCACTTTGACCTGCCATAAGTGAAAAGTGTAGACCTTCATCTCTGCTCTCTTCAGGATACCAAATTCGGTCACTTGTTGTAGATGGTGAGTGGAGTTTGATCTACTTAACAATTTGATGTTGAACTGTTTATGAATGTGAGATAAATTAGGTCGTTGGTGCCTCCTATCGTCTGAGATAAAGATGGCTGGAGAGAAACACAGAGATCATTACAAGATTTGGGTTGGCTATTATTTGTCAAGATCACATCAGGTAGCCTAATGGAGAGGTGGGTCCTTTAGTCCTAGAGCTCGAAATTCTTTATGAGCAGGGGCGAAGCCAGAAAAATATTTTTTTTTGAGGGGGGGGTCAGAATTAAATTGTATAGTTTTACAATAGTAAAAATGCAATTTCACTGTTTAATAGCCTATATCTTTATAATTTTTAAAGGATTAAATCAAATTTTTATTATTTAGGAGGGCAAAGTGCAAATTTACCATCACTAATTTAAAATTTTATAAATTATAAAGGGGCCTAAATGGAAAATTTTAGGGGGGGGCGAGACCCCTGCCAGCCCCCCTGGCTTCTCCACTGTTTATGAGCCATCCGCTATTGTTTATGTGCATGGTGGGTATTAGGAGTTTTGACTTTTTTCCTTTCTTTATTTTGATTGTCACTTTTTTTTATAGTTATTTTTGCATGATTTGTCACAGATTGCTACACTTGAAAATCTTTCTTATGGTGGCACATATGAATCACTCACATGTCCATTAAATCTGTATGCTAAGATGCAATTAATCACCACATTCAACTATTTCAGATCATTGTTTTGAAGTGTGCCATGTTATATGTTACCGCCCTTTCCAACATGTAAATCTGCATTCAACTTTTTGCTTAGGATGTTGATGATTGACTATTATTATTACACTAAATGATTTACTTTGTATTTGGTGAAATAAACTGGTTTTACTAGTGGGGGCTTTGGAGACTATTTTGTCAGATTTCAGTTGGTTCAAAGGATATGACAATAGAAGATCTTTTCTCATTATGGACACAAAAGTTAAGTCTGCCGATGCTCCTTGGTTGGTCTGCTTTTGTGTGGGGTATTCCAACTGAATAGCCATTGTGTGATGGATGAGAATAAATGATAATTTACTCAAATAAACATCTTAATACTCAAAACATAACAATAATGTTGAAGTTGAATTTAAAGAATTTTAATTTTTCAACCAATGTTCTATTTAATTTTGCCAGTTTGGAACATGGAAAGCATTGAGTTAGCTTATAACCACAGTTGTGACTAAAATCTAACTCTTCACATACACGTTTCTTCCCATGTTATGTTTCGTAAATCTAGTTGCATTTAGTATGTTGTCAATTTGCCACTGTATTTGAATAAACCCTCAATCAGATTTTACATCTTTACAGTGACTGCTAAGAAATTGTCTGCTGTCTACTTGACTGCTGCCAATTAATGAACATTAGCAAAAGTTCATGGCTTGTGATCTCAGTACTTCGTAGTATTGCTTCCATGGAATCTTGAAGTTATTTGCATTCTTAGCCAGTCTCAGACATTATTCATTGACATTAGCATTTCTCTATAATATGTATTTTCTGCATTTGTTACTGTTGTCCATGAAAATGTCTTGCTAGCAACTTGGTGAATATGACTGAGCTGAAAAAGCGGCACAAAGGTAATAAAGCCATATTTCATGAATGGCTACAAATATGATAGACTATGTTGCTTGGACTCGATTTTTCTTGAAGTAAAACTGCCTGAGACTTATGTTTGACACATGGATATAGGGATATGGGCTCCACAGATTCTCCAAATATATGGAAAAGCTTAGAAAAATCTAATTATACCTGTTTTAGATACATACCCATATTCGACACTCACACTTGAGTCTGAGTAACATAGATCATAATAGATGTTGCTGGTGGATCTTTGCTAAAGCTTTAATTAACAACTGTGAAAACAATATATTTGAATTCCTTTCTAGTATAAGTTCCAAATCTAAAGTCTCTAATTTAGCAAAGCTCGTCTATGGATAGATATTCTTGTTTTTGTTGTACAAAAGGGAGTATGTGATGAAGCATTTAAATTTCTGCTAGATCTATTGCAAACTTGGGATAGTAAATAAATTGATTGCTATGTAGTAGCAATGGATGTAACCGTTATCATGATGGAAAAAATATCTAATTAACTTTTCAAGAAATGTAGAAATTGTGAGTTTAATGAAGCTCCTCTTTATTATGCTATTATAGCAACTATTTAATCACTGAGATGTTAAGTTGAAGATATTAACTAGTCGAATGTGGCTGATAAGAACAATAGAGGGCAGTCAATGTTGAATACTTTTACATGCTCTGATTATTCATTTTTCTTGAAGTACCTGCATCCGAGATGTCCTATACATTTTAGGACATTGGTATGTAGATGACCCTCTCAATAAAAGTACATTTCAAAAAGTTGAACATATACATGTTGAACACATTCCCATATTTGAGACTCGCACCTGAGTTTGAGTAACATAAGAATTACAAAATGACTTGGTTCTAGTTGGTGATGGAAATTCCTGCATGGTTATCTACATATCCATCTTTGTAAGACTATAAAGTTACTGTGTGTGTTACTGCAGCTTTAGTGATTCTAGGTTTTAAACCAAATTTGAAAGTTTTCAGCCACTAGTTCAGTAGGTTAACTAATTCATAATTTTCCTTCTTTTTAGTTTTCCTTTTCGTCCTTCTTACTGAGAGTCTTATGTCGTGTGTGATATGGTCATGCATAAGAACAATTACATACAGACAAAATAAAATGCTTGGGAAATGAAAAATGGGTCTGACAGAAACAAAATGGCATGTTAGGCATCCGTGTTGAAAAATGATAATATACTACAAGTGTAGGGTCAGGTGAAATTTCATGCTTTCCTGTTTCACTTATCCAACATGAAGCTAGAATACGAACTGTTGTGATAATTTACGGTCTCAAACATGGTAAAACTGACAGCTTGGAAGACACTAAAAGGTTCATTTATTCCTTGTTGACTTATTATATTTTATCATTGAGACCGAGTGCATATACCCTACTGCAATGTGAATTCATGGTGGATATATTGTTATGGTCATATTTTTACTGAACCTTACCAAAGGTGGGTCTGTAGGTTCTCTCTTTGCTAAACAAAGGATTCTTGCAACCAAAACAGAGGAGAATCAGTCAAATAGATAGTGTCAAGCAGGCGGCGCAGTGGTGAATCAGTATAAATCAATGCTGTTGGATCTGTGGTCAGTGATGTTGATTCTGCGCAATGATTGGCCCTCAACTAATTGAACTGTGGTATGTCCTTATGATCCTTTTGCTTCTTCTGTAGATTGTAGAACTCGTGAATTGCTGCCACACACTTGTAATGTCATTGATCGAGCAAATGTAGATAAACAGTAAGTGTGCCATCGATTCTGGCTTTCTATTTGGTAAGCGATCAAGAGACAACCCATGTTTTTGATCAATTGAGAGCATAATGACTTTCTATTTGGTTTTTCATGCTCGGTTTGTGCTGGACTTCTAAAAATCATGAATAGGCTAATTGCCCCAAATCCAGATACATGGCTTAAAAGCTCAAAAGAATCTAAGGTTGAGACATGCCTTCAAGCCTTTGTGGTCAAATTTTGTTATAGTACAAGGAGAACAATTAGGTTTCGTTTGGCTGGTTAGTGTAATAACGTGAAGAAAAGTTTATTCAACTCATAAGTACTAAAATAGTTGTAATGACATCAGTACTAAAATAGTTCACTGTTTGATAGAGAAAAATGTTGAACAAGTGTATGAAATATCACTTTTATCCTTAATGAAGGGAAAAAACCTAATAACTTAATTTTTTTTCCCGACTTGATAAAAATTTAAATTGTACTTCTATAAATAGTCTTAATTTTTATTTTTCAGAAATGATATACCAAATATATTATTTTTAAAAAACTACATGCTAAAGTTTTATAATTTTTTTATGTGCCTATGAAAAAATTTTAATTCAAAAAATATTGTTAAATGATTTTATAAAATATTTATAAAATAAAATTCAAACAAAATTTGGCATGTAATTTTATAGGAATAATATATTTGGAAAAAAATTGAAAGTTATTGTTACTTCTTTTAAATACTTTATAAAATTTTTTAAATTATATAATTTTTAAAAAAAATTAAAGAAGAAAAAAACATATTAGTTGAAAATAATGCTAGGAGTAAAGAGGGAAAAAATATAGTTGTAGTTTTATTTTTTGGAGGAAGAACAATCTTGGAAACATAAAAATTAGAGGGAGGAAAATTTTTTGTATTAGAATTTACCATTTCAATAAGTTAAGGAAAAACATAAAATTCCCGAGTTAAGGAAAAAAGTCCTAAGTGGTGTGATAAGTAGTTGGTTCAAACAAGTGGATATCATTAACTAGCATACTTAAAAGGTGTATTACAATGTTACTACTCCTCCAAACGAGGGCTTTTAATTGTTCGGGTTTCTAGTTTCCTTCGTTAGGTTTTTTTTTTTTTTTTCTCCTTCTTCTTCTAATTTCTCACTTTTACATAACTTTTAGGAGCTAGAGCTGCCTGTTTTGACTAGCCATGTACCAAATACTGCTAATTTATGTTGTTTGACTCTTCATTTTGCTTGAAGTACTTGTTTCTGACTTATATCTGAACATAGGTATGGAGATAAGACCCTGCAATGACCTGTATATCCATGTTGCTCCAGCCCTTCATTTTGCTTCGAGTTCATGTTTCCAACTTATATTTGAACTCAGATATGGAGATAAATCCTTCAATGACCCACAAACTATGGTACTTCAACTTTCAGCTTTCTTAAAGTATCTGTTTCCGACTTATATTCAGACATGGATAAGGAGAAAAGACCCTCTAATGACCCTTCAAATACATTGAAAAGCTTAGAAAAAATTGAACATACTCATGTAGGAAAACAACCCAATTCCAACACTTACACCTGAGTCCAAGTAACGCAACTGCCAACATCATGCATTCAATGTATCTAATTTCAATTAAACTCTTCATGTTAAAAACATTAAAAGAGACAAAGAGCTAAAGACTAGAAATAAAATTGCTCATGATATTTTAATTCTATCATTTGATTTACTAGTGCCAAAAGCTAGCTGATGATTTCTCTTTGGAAATTTATGTTCACTGGAAACTATTAGCAAATTTGTCCCCTGTTCCTGCTTGCCACAAACAAGCACTTGAGCCAACTACTTTGGCTCTCTTTTTTGATCTTTGTAACCATTATTTGCTCAGCATCTCATGAATCAAAATTGGTTGTGCAGTCAGTTTCATTGCCGTTCATCTCAATGGACCCGCTTCTTTTTTCACTTTCAGTCGGATGATAATATTTTGATTACTAATGATATTCTTTTGTCATGTCTAATCTGGAGCCAGTTGCATTAGCAACAATATAGGGTAAGTTCTGATATCAAGCTCAGGGCCTGCCAAGCGAGGGTATGACCTAGTTGGTAAGGCAATGGGAAATTATGTTAGTCAGACTGGGTATAAGTGCTAGATACATGATGTTTTTTCATATATTTGGAGGGTCATATCCCTATACCCATATTATGATGTTAAGCTCAAGTAGTTAAAAAGAAAAATGAAAGAGTCATAGTAATTGTGGAACTAATGCATTTCAATCCTTATTTTAGTTAAGAAAGTAAAAACAAAAAATCCCAGCAGTGTTGTTTGATGTGAGATGACTTCAATCCTGGCGAGGAGTTGTTTGTTATTGAAGTGAATGTGAGACATCATTGTTTTGTTGGTGATAGATTTAATATAATTTCAGTAGTTGAAATATGCTAATTTATTGCTCAACTTGTAGTAGTCTGTTGAGCATTTGTATTTCAAGGATTCTTCAAATATAGATAAAAGCACATATATGTATCCGATATATAGAAGTGAGTTGGGAGTAGCATCGTCAAGTTTACTTGTTGCACCCAAAAGGAAACTGTTAGTATGGTTGAATTACATTTTTGGACACATTTTCCTCATATTTGTACTAAATTAAGCATATTCTGTTAGATTTGGACTTGGATTGAGCTCTTAACTTAAAATCACTAACCTGAATTTGTTGTCATATCCTAATGATTGTCAACTCACTAAACAATCATTACTCAACTTTATTGGGTGCATTCAATCAAGGATTTTAATAATATAAAGGTTAATTCTATTTTATTTATCTCAAGTTACATTTTAATTATTTTTATTTAAAATGTTATGTTTTGGTCATTTACGTTATTATTTTGTTATATTTTACCATTAAGCTTTATTATTTTTTTAACGACAATTTTATGTAATAATTCAAATTAAATTTATTTAATTAAAAATTTATTTTTATCCGAACAACTAAATATCTAAGTTGGCTTCATAACTAAAATATAAAATATAAATAAAAATGACTATTTTTTATAGTTTATTTAAAATAAAACAAGCCATTAGTGCATCAAATTAATAAAACGAAAATATTAAACTCGTGGAAGAAAAATAAAAAATAAAAAATATGTATTTTAGTGCCATATTCATATTTAAAACAGCTTATACTCATTTAAATTTAAAAATTTTATTATGTTTAGGTTTATATAAATAGAAAAATAAAGTAAGATTACAATAATAATGATAGTTGAATTAAATGTGAATTAAAATACAAAAATCTAATGCAATCGTAAAAGACCTAATCTTATCCGATACCTTTTATGAAAAGTACCTAATCTTATAACTTAGTTCCTAAGACAAATAAAAAGCCATTAAAACAAGAATTAAATAATAAATAATAATTTCTGAATTTTAAGGTCTCGAAAAGTTCCCCCAAAAATATTTATACATTTGGATTCCAAAGACGCCATAAACGAGAATTAAATAATCCTAATACGTCCGGCAACATTTTCCTAGCCAAACCTTTGTGGTTACTCGTCGCCGTCGCCGTCGCCGTCGCCGTCGCCGCCGCCGCCCGCCGCACTTCCCCGTCAGCATCCTTCGCTACTTCCGTCACTTCTTCCACTTCATCTACCTCTTCTTTCTCCATTGAAATGACGTCATCAGAAAAAAGGGTTGCTTCCATGGTAGGATTCTCCAAGCCGGAAACCTCGTTGTCGGGCTGAACCGGGCTACCGGATACCGGTGTAGCGGTTCTGCTGCTACAGTCCCTTCGTTTGGGGCGGGCGTTTTTCTTGGAAAGCTTCTGGGATTCCCCTTTGGTTAAATGATCTTCGAAAGCTTCAATAATTTGATGGATAAGCTCAAGGTTAGGGGAAGAATCCCAACGAAACCAGTAGCTCGTGTAGCAGTCGAAACAATCGCAGTCGAAAACAGGTGGTTTGTGGGTGGAAGCGCCACGGTTTTGGGTCAGTTTGGAGACGGTTGGCGGTGGCGGCTTCTTGGGAGATGCTTTCTTAGAAGAGGGGAAATCTTGAGAGGTCAAAGAAGGGTTGTTGGAGGCGGAGATGGCGCCAGCGGCGACGGTGGTGGTCGTTTTGAGGGACCTGGTTATCATGTAAGCTAAAACTTCTTTGTCTTCGACGGAAAGGAGTGAAGCTAGAGCTAAAATGGCGGCTGGGAGAAGCTTGAGAATCGAAAGATAGTCATCGCCAGACGAAGACGGCAGAGGCGATGGAGACGGAGACGGAGACGACGACGGCGGAGAAGGGGAGGGGTAAACTTTACCTTTGTTTTTGTGCTTCATGGTTGCTTTTGTTTTGTTCCAAGGTTGGTTTGTTTTGATTTAAAGGAGAAAAAATGGGAAAGGGATTTTTGTGGAATAAGGGAAAGAATCGGACAATGGTCTTTGTATTTGTATATGTATTTGTATTGAAAAGGTTTACGCATAATTTTCAACTACATTATCTTAACCAATAGCGTTTTATAACCGGCTGACGTCGTCTCCATTGCCCACTTCCATCTAATTTTTATTATTTATTTAAACATTTTTCAAATTTATTATTAAATTTCACCCACGTTTGAGTTGTTGATGATATTTTTAAATATTTTAATAGATCTTTTAGTTTCTCTAGCCCTATTTTTCCTTATTCAAACTTAAAACATTTATTCGAAATTTTAGAGGTTCTGATAAAAATATTAAGCTCGAAAATAGACTTGGGCTTGGGCAAAAATGTTAGGCTCATTTAAAATATGAGATAAGCTCAAACTCAAATATTCAAGGTCCAAGTTTGGCTTGACTCGAGTGGTTTTCTAAATTTATAATATATTATATTATTTTTTATATATTATATAATTTATAACACATAAAAAATTAAATCGATAGTGATATATAATACAAAAATATAAACATTAAAAAAATATAAATTTCAAAAATAAAAAAAAATATTAAGCTAATAATAATTTTAATATTTTAAAAATAATATGGGCAACCTTAAAATGAGTATGAGTTTGCCATTTATCGAAAATTAAACATTTTAAAAAATTATTGTTAAGTTTGACCATCATTGATCAACATTGACTGACGTTTGAGTTTGACCAATGCTGATCAACCGTTGATTGATGATGATTAAATTTTTATTTCAAAATTTTTAATAGTTTAATAAATCTTTTAGAATATTTTTTTTGCATTTTTTTAGAAAAGTTATTAATTTTTTTTTGTAAATCTATTTAAAGGTCGGGTTAACTGCTCAAATTTGAAAATTTATTTGAAATTTTAGAGGGTTTTAATCAAAATATTAGGTCCGAAAATGGGTTTGAGCAAAAAAGTTAATTTAGAATATGGGATAAGCTCAAGCTCAAATATTCAAGGTCTGTGCTTGGCCTGACCCGAGTAGTTTTCTAAGTTTGTAATATATTATATTATTTTTATATATCATGTAATTTATAACACATAAAAAATTAAATCTATAGTGATATATAATACAAAAATGTAAACATTAAAATTGTTAAGTTACCTATATATAAATTTCAAAAATAAAAAATATTAAACTAATAATAATTTTAATATTTTAAAAATAATATGCGCAAGCTTAAAATGAGTATGGGTTTGCCATTTATAAATATCGACGGGCTTGAGCAAAATTTTAGGTCCATTTTCGGGTCAAGTCGGACTTGGACAAAACATAAAATGTGTTAATATTATGCTTGAGCTTAGCCCAGATTAGCCCATAAATACATCTATTTTGTTAGTATTTATATATAGGGCGAACTACCCGGTTGGTAATCCAACTTTTATAACGCTTTCGGTAAAAAAAACTTTACAATTTTGTCAATCAACTTTTAGAACACTTTCATTTTAGTCATTCAAGCCTTAAGTCCTTAAGGTGACTGGCTGTACACGCCAAATCATGTCTATACTGGCACACCATGTTTACACTTTCATTTTGGTCACTAAATTTCTAGGTCACTTTCATTTTGATCACTGATTTTAAAGTATTGGTTTGGGTAAAAAAAATAAGGATTAAAGTGAAAAAATGGTAGAATCTAAATGTAACAGCTTGTTTTTAGTGAAATCGAAACAATGGTTTCGAGACCACAAATCCGATGAGTAAATATTTATTTATTTTAATTTCTACAACATGTTAGTGGTATCATACAAAATTTTCGTTAAGAAATTTTACCGTTTGCATGCTTAATTCGATAAAAAGAATTAAATTGCAAAAAGGCGTAAAATTTGAGTTCTCTAGGCTAAAGTGACCTAATGGCTATGCATTAAATGGTTGAAGGTTTTATGTTGTAAATAAACCATTAATATCATGAGTGGAAAATTATGGACATTATATATGTGTTTTTAAAAGGTTAAGTAAAAGGTTAAATTTGTAATTTAGAAATTTAAAGTAAATTAAAATAAATAAAATGGTTGTATCATCTTCAACCTTGGGTGATACCACTGAAATTGAAGAAAAAAAAAGAACATTTAGGGCTTGAAAGCATTCGGTCATCTCTCCCTCTTGCATGTAAGCATTTTTCATCCTGTTATTAATGATTTTTATGTTTTTGGAGTCGTAGCTTAATCTAGCTAGCCCAGGGACTAATTTGCAAGACTGTTAAAATACTAGGGTTTTGCCATGGATGTATACATGTTGTTTGTGATGTTTGATGGAAGAAAATGAACCTTTGTTGTTAGATAAACAACTTTTGTAAAGTGAATTTTGTTGAAAATGTCAATTAGGGATTAAACTGAAAAATGTGAAATATTCATGGTGAAAATTGAGAAATAATGAAA
Organism: Gossypium hirsutum; assembly: GCF_007990345.1. Classification (NCBI taxonomy): domain Eukaryota; kingdom Viridiplantae; phylum Streptophyta; class Magnoliopsida; order Malvales; family Malvaceae; genus Gossypium; species Gossypium hirsutum. The sequence continues at coordinate 49,101,428 of NC_053428.1, read as the reverse complement.
CATATGAGTTGATATGGATGCATATGAAATTTGGCTAGACTTGGATAGGGATGAAATCGCATGAATTTTATTTTACGAGCTTAAGGATTGAATTGTAAAGAAATCAAAACATTAGGGGTAAAAGCATAATTTTGAAAAAAATGAATTTGGATTGAATTGAATAGAATGGTTATTAAATGAATTGAATTTATTCGTCTAGATCAAGATAGACCTCGTACAGCTTTAGATCGAGGGAAAGAAAAATCTTTGGATTAGTTGATTCCGTTTCTACGTTTCTATCGTCGAGGTAAGTTCGTTATACGTTTATTATTAATTGTATTGACTGTTTTATATTATTTCATTATTGGCTAAAATTTGAATGTCATTTAGCTATGTTTTAAGAAATAGAAACATAACATTATTCGAGCTCCGTGCCTAGCAGGCTTTGTGCTAGTGATATTTGGGCTCAGTGCCTAACAGGCTTTGTGCCGATGATATTTGAGCTTCGTGCCTAGTAGGCTTTGTGCCTATGTTATTTGGGCTTTGTATCTAGCATGCTTTGTGCAGATATTATTAGGGCTCCGTGCCTAGCAGGCTTTATGTCGGTATATTAAAAATTAATATCAATTTGAACATTTTTGGTTAATAATAAAAATGAAGCTATTATCGAACTTACTAAGCCTTCTTATGCTTATTAGTTTGATTTAATTTTTGTAGGACTTTTGGAACCGTTGCCTTGATTGGATCGACTCGGAAGTTTCACACTATCATCAACATCTCGGTAGTCATTTTAGTTCTTGCTAGTTGGTTTAAGGGGCATGTATTAGGAAAGGTTTTTAGTATTTCAATATTTTGTAAGTAAATATTGAATGTTGATACTTTTATGCTTGTTGCTAGTGAAAGACATTTTGAACTTGTGTGCACAATTAGGTAAATCTTTTGGAACACGTGTAATTAAAAGATGTACAAATCTCTTTGGTGCCAAATGGTGATACTTGAATACTTCAAATATGTAATGTGTATTAGCTTAGCTATAATGAGCTATGATGCTTAATTATGTTAAGTTTTTAGCATGTTTGGATGATTTTGTTGGTTACTTGAAATTGAGGTGCCTTGTGGGTATATTGGTTGTATGAATAGATACCATCTTGACCTAGCTTTATTATGCATAATTTAGGTACATCTTGAATGCTTGAATATACGTACAAATGGCTTGTAGGTGTGACCATGGTTTGGGTGAAATAAATGGCTTGAACATGGCTTATTTCTTGTCCACACGGCTTAATACATGGGCGTGTGTCTCAGACTGTATGACACATGGCACGCCCATGCGACACGGCCGTGTGTCCCCTGTATGTTTCAAAGGGTTGCAAGTTAGGCAATTACACGGCCTAGCACATAACCTGGCACACGTACGTATGAGGCTATTTTGAGAGCTACACGGCCTGACACACGGGCGTGTGGCTTGGCCATATGACCCAAGTCAGAGAGTTACATGGGCACAGACACGGGCTAGGACTAGACCTGATTATGGGTTGGGTCACCCGGCCCAGCCCGAAGGCCCGCCCGAAATGTGGGATGGTTTGAGCAAAAATATAGGCCAAAAAATAGGTTTGGACAAAAAATAAGGCCCGTCTAAAAAACAGGTCGGGCCTCGAGTAAGGTATTTTTGGCCCGAGCCTGGCTCGGTCCAGCCCAAATTCACTAAAAGACAAAAGAAATCTGCTCTCTTTTTTTTTGGAATGTTATTTTCTTGTTGTTTTCTCCCTATTTTGCTACCATTTTACTATTATGTTGCTACTATTTTATTGTTATTGTTTAGATATTGTATAAAACTTATTTTATTGTTAATTTTGTTATAATTTTAAAGGCATTTGTTAATTTTATTATTATTTTAGAGGCATTTGCTTGTTAAGTTGTATTTATTTTAGTGTTATTTAAGTCTACATATTTTTTAAAATTTATTTTCAATTTGTTGGGAAATATTTATTTTGATGTTTTTAGTATTTTTGATGTATTATATATATTTAAAAATTATATAAAAATAATATAAAAAATTAATACGGGCGGGTCGGGTCAGGCTTGGGTTTTAGCATTTTTATCTGGGTCGGGCTTGGGAAAAATTTTAGGCCTATTTTTCGGGCTGGGCCCGAGCCTAGTAAATGGGCCTAAATTTTTAGTTGAGCCCGACTTGAACCCGGCTCATGAGCACCTCTAGCTGGGACACGGCCATGTGTCCCTACTTCGAATGTCCACATGGCCTGAGACACGGGCGTGTCTCAACTGTGTGAATCACTCGGCCTGGCCACACAGCCGTGTGACCCCTACAGTGTGAAAATTTTTATATTTTTCCTTAAGGTTTCAAATGTTCCTGAATTAGTCCCGAAACGTTTTTAAAGTATTTCTAGGACCTCGATGACTCAAATAAGAGATATTAGGAATGTGTTTGAATGAAATTATTATGAATTATGAAATGTTTAGAATGGAAGGTTTTAAGTTATGATTTATTTATTAATGCTCCGTAACCTTATTCCACGACGGATATGGATTAGGGGTGTTACACTAAAATTAATGCATTAATTTTTTTTCAAATTATACTTGTTTATCTCATCAGCAAAAATTCTAAATTAATTTTTTTTCCAATCTTGAAATTATAATAACATCAAAGTCAATTAAATAAATTCTTGCAATTTTTTATCTCTTGCTAATTTCAGTCGATCTACTATAATATTGAAATTAATTAAATTAATCTCCTTCAAAATTTTAAAATTTTATTTTATGTTTTTAAATTATCCTTAACGAAATCAACTCAAATAACTCATATTTAAAAATTGTATATGAAACATAAATTTATTATTATTTAATTAATTGTAAGGATTTTTTCTTTGTTTTTAGTTATTTGATTTGATTTTAGTTTGGAAACATAAAATAAAATTTAAAATTTAGAAGGAGATTAAATTAATTAAATTAATTAATTTCAATATTATATTTTTGGCACAACTATGATTTGAAAGAGGAAAGTGAACACCCGACCAATAGGCCACAACTTAAAGTTCATTAATTTCAATATTATAATAACAAATCACTTGACTAAGGGATAAATTTTTTTCAACATTTTATTTATTTGATTTTGTTTTTTTGAACTTTAAAATTTTAATATTGAAAAAAAAGAAAATTTAGTACTTTTTGTGATGCGGTAAATAGATACAATATAATAATTTTTTAATGTATTATTTTAGTTTCTACTGCTTCTTTACTTTAATCCTTAATGTTTTTTTTACCCTTGTTAATACTTAAAAAACTATTTTTTTAAACAAAATGAATGCGACCTAGAAATTGGGTGATCAAAATAAAAGTGTAAGTATAATGTGGCGTGTACAATCAATCATCGTTATAGATTTAGTATTTGGGTGACTAAAATGGAAGTATCCTAAAAGTTGGATAGTTAAACATATATATTTTCTAAATTTAACTTTTTTTTTCAATTTTTTATTTTTTTCCTTATATTTTTCGGGTTTTTTTTCCTTTAAATCATTGCAATTTGTTTGGAGTAATTATATATGTTAATTTTGACTTCTTTTCTAATTTTTTAAAGTTTAACTTTTTCTTTTTCAGATTTTGTTAGTTTTTTGTATTTTGAATTTATATATTTTAAAAGTTTGTAAGTTTTTTTAGAATTTTGAACTCTTTTTTTTTTTGTAAATTCCTAAAATGTTAACTAAAATTTTTCATTTTTTAATATATAATTATATATTTACAGTTTTCTGAAATTTTATTTTAAAAAAATTCACTGTTTTAGATTTTTTTAAAAAAAATAAAAATTAAATTTTATTCACATGAATGCCACATGTGACATTTTGATCGGATTGAAATGTGACAATGGGACTTTTCAAATACGTGAAATGTGTTGGTCGTTCTTTTAATATTGTTAATGTCACATGTCCAAATCAGTTAATGGAATGTAATGTTAACTACCAAAATCTAGGCGGTTTATTTATAAATTGAAAAAGAAAAATCGATATAATTTAGGGGTTAAGTCATGCATTATTAACGAAAAAAATAAAAATATACACAATTAGCAAAAAGTAAAATATAGTTATGAGTTTTAATTCGATGGGTATGGGCATTATTGTCCGTGCAGAAGGACGTAAATTAGAGTGTGATAAGATAAATTATCCTTTTATTTATGAGTTAAAAATAGATTATAGTTAATTCTAGATATTATGTCAAAAAGAAGAGATATAATAAAATGTTAAAAGTTTTAATATAAATTAAAAAATTTTAATAAAAAAAAATGTGTGTAGATAGCACAACCGCACCTTTTTCTTATTTGGAGTTGAGTTAGTAAAAGGAATAAAAGTGGGAAAAAGTCAAAATAATGAATAAATTAGTAAAAAGGTTTCAAAGCTGTGAACTTGGGGAGACTAATGCTAAAAGTTCAAAGTCAAAGGAAAGAGCAAAGAGGCTACCGGTCAATTTAACGAGTGGTGCATGTCTGCATGATGTTTAGGCCGCACCGCTTTCTGACATGACAACTTACTCTGATATTATCTATTTATTATTTATCAAAATATTTATGTTTTTCTTTTTATTATTTTTAAAAAATATATTTAATTATCTCAACATTCTAAATATTTTTTTTTAGCATTTGGATATTAAGAGATGGATTCTCGCTAGTTAAATAGACATTGAAATCTACGAGTATTGTGACTTTAAATGCTTAAATTCTCTTTTCCAATTTCAAAGGATCCAAGTTATAGTAAAAAATTAAATAGAATGTGTCAAGTTTCTATTTGAATACCTTAACAGAATTTTAATCCTAATTTCTTTTTCCATTTAAAAAAAAATGGATTTCAACCCCCTCAACGCCATTAGTGATGAGGCCTGTTTAACAACTATAACAAAACTCTAATCTTGAACAAATATATTAAAAATTAAATAAAAATTTAAACATACCCCGACAGAGGTTGATCTAAACATGGTAACCAAATCCTAACCCTAAACTCTATAAATAGCCCATCTTAGATATTTTTCCTAGAAAACTCAGAATTTATTATCTTTAAGCTATCCTATGTACTTATCTCATAAACAAATTTCTTTAAGATGGTATGCAATTCAATTTACAACTACAACATATAAAAAGCAAAAGTTTCAAGGTTGAGAACATAAGAAGGTAGGACTATTAGATATGTGAATCCATGAGCATTAACAAGATGATGATCACCTTTCCATTAGTCAAATGGACCATTTTCAACTAGTGCCAAAGTTTATTTCTTCTCTTTTTTTAATGCTAAAGGCTTGAAACTCTTACCTTTCATTCTCTATGTGCTAAAGCCACAATAACTGTAACACCTCTTGCTCGGTTAGGTCGCTAAACCTGAGTTACAAGATGTTACCACACAAGGCTCACATAACATATGCATACTTCAACATACATGGTGGACCATGCCGCGGACTAATATGTGGCGAACTGATCCCATGAGTTGTCTAACTGTGTAATGAATTGCAGATGGGTAAAATGCTAATTATCCCACCGACACAAATATTGCAGAAAATAAGGCAAATATCTCTTTTTGTAATTTCCTGCATATACCTAAATGGCAAATTGTTCCGCGAATACTCTATACTACAATAGGTCCCTCAAAACTTATAATGCGAAACATAACAGAGCCTGAGTTCATTTTATTTACATACATCAAGAGAGTCCAAAGCAATCACTTTCAAAATTTAACATATTTGTTTACAAATAACCCAACGTCTATATACATGCCACTTAGATCGATCCAAACAAAATCAAAAGTCTACCACAACTTTGGACGGATAGCGTGAGCTTTTTGCTAATCCAATTGACACGCTTTGAATGTTCAAAATCTACAAGATAAAAACAACCTAAGCTTAAGTATTAAGAATACTTAGTAAGCTCATACAAATTCAATAATCAACTTACCTCACATAATAATTATGTGATAATTTAATATGCAAACATAGTTTACCTATCAATCAACACTATTTGTCAATAAGGTAAGTGTGTATATTTTATCAACATACGGTATATTGAGTACAAAAAATGATATAGTAACACTTTCATAATTTTTTTTCCTTTCACTGGTGCGAACTAAAAATTTAACAATTAAATCTTCCATTTTCTCTTATTCCACAAGTCATCAATTTCACATCTCGCATGTTTTATGATACCAATGAAACATTGTAAAAGAACTTAAAACACAAGTATGCTTTATATCAGAGGCTCGTCTGAGCTAATAATGTATAGAGGTGTCAGGTTACCCGTCCAGGCTAAACCTTTATCAACACAATAAAAGCCTGGCCAGGGCTGTATATACATGTAAGGTTACCACTCTAGGCTAAATCTATGTCACATGTATCTTCGAGTCTAAAACAAATGTTGGATCTCATGATGATCAGGAAATAACTTGTAACCATGTGTATGAGTCTTTTTCTAAGTTCATCGGGACACATTCACTTTATAACCTCTTACCTATTCATTTATATCGACAGACTGTCATATTTATGTATAAGCAGATTCATATACGCAAATTGTTCTGTGGACTACCGTATGGAGAATTTCAATGAGGAACCTTGTCACGAAGCTTAGAGAACAATTCTAGCGGATTGTCTTATTTTGCATATACCCATGGCCTTGGAACTTGCTTACATACACGAGGCTTAAGACCTTAGACTTCACATACCAATCATAATTTGATATCTCCTTATTATACTCATCAACCAAATTTGACTTACCAATTTTCCAATTATACAATGAAAAAACAAAGACAAAGAAGATTTAAACAATATTGATAGCATATGAACTTACTTGGTAAAATAGAAATAAACTCAACAACAAAGGTCAATCATACAATATTTCATTTTCCACGGTTGTCTTCTGGTTGGTTTAACGCTTGATCTATAACATATATCCCTCGCCCGCAAAAGCAAACTCGGATTGTGCTAATCCTCCAGTGGCGGGTATGAATTGTCGCGAAGAAAATTGCCTTTGGACTAATAGCGGGGCATATCCAACTCCTCCCCATAATCCGAGTAGTGGCACCCAGTCTTGATCTTCGACTTTGTATAGCAGAACCAAAGGGCGTATCCACGGTGCTCTCCACGTTATATCCTCAGCGTGAAGGTTCTGGAAAACTGAGACCCAATGTTGTTCAGTGACTTCCTTTAGCCATTCTTTCTTGAGATAAGCTTCCAACGGGGCAAATGTTTTTGAAAACATATGAAACGGTGTGCGCTCTACTTTCCAAAAGTGACTCAAGATCCAAACATTGAGCAACTGCACGCATCCAATAAATCGTCCTTCCCTTTTCCTCCGACAACTACTCAGGGATCTGAAGGTCTTGGCTAAGATAGTCGGGACAGGGTTGATTCCTTGTTTTAATCTTTCGAAGAAATCCACCACCGCAACTTCTATGTGTCCAAGGACTTTCGAGAAGATGATCAAACCGTAAATGGCCAAAGCGAATAGATTTACCCTTTTCAACATGTCAGGATGGTTCAGAACCAAATCTCGTAGGGAAGACCATGGAATGCAAATGGTTTCATTCTTCTTCTTTATCTGTTTTTCGGCCCATGCGTCAATCATGTCTGTCAATCTCACTAACTTTTTCTTGAAGGTCATCGGCTTAGGCTCCTTCACATATACTTCATAGAATTGCGCATTTTCAACACGAAGCAAAGCAACGTACTCCTCTATAGTCGGAGTCATATCTTCTCGATTGAAGGTAAAACATTGGTAAGCCGGATCCCAAAATCTAACCATGGCTTGGATCAATCGTTCGTCTACGTTGACAGCAATCAAGTTGGCTATGTCCCCATATCTTTTAGTGAAGATACCCCTAGTGTCTGAGTCCCATTGATTCCAAACCCGAACCAAATTTTCAAGGTAATTCTGGTGAACATTCACAGTTACGTGCTTGGGCAGATTGGCAATATATCCCTCCACTAGACTATCCCCTTTTTCTTTCTGAGTTTTTAGAGACCAGTCCCGAACCACGGTATTCTTCTCGGTTGTTTGTATAATTGACTCTTCCATTAGAAACCTGTTTTTTGGCAATCAATCTCTAGTCAACACCTTCTTAATATGATGCCTATAATGCATGATGCAAAATAAGAACACAGACAAATATCTTGGTTAGTTAACAAATATGAATTACGGAAAATCAAAATAGAAAGTGTAAATGTCAAAGAAATAAAAGGGAAGAGGCGTTTCTCCCATGTACTTATTTTGGTGACTATTAACGGACGGAGGTTCGGCATAACTCTAATTAGGTGGCTCGTACGGTTCACTATATGCGGTTTCGGTTCTACACAGGTACTCAAATTGTCCGTACTGTCATCTACTAAGATTAGTACGAAGCCTCGGTCATAGCCTATCACAGGCTCACGAGTTCAATTCGAGGGATTACATTTACTTATGCCTATGTGGAGGGACAAGTTAACTTACGAAAGCATAAGTCATATGTAATCCGAAAGTATTCACTAGCCTGTGCGGAGGGATGAGTTAACTCACGAAGGCATAGCGTTTACTTTCACTTAAACGGACGAAGCCCGGGTATAGAGCTCATGTTATGCAAAGATGCACGTGCACGATGTGTGGGGAGAAACTCACAAACCTTTCATTTTATTTAAAAAACTACTAAACTAAAACCATAAAACTTAAAGCTGAAAAACAAAAGGACAAAACGAGTTAGAAGAACATTTACAACATAACGCGAATGCGTGACTTTTTGAAAACAAAAATTTGAGGATCACGACTAAATGTTAATTTGAACAAGGAACTTTGAAAATTTTGACAACGCGAGTTTAATTCCAGACAGGACTCTCAAAAAAGGGGTCCTCAGTGGAGTCGCCAGCTGTAGCGATGTAAAAATTTGGCTTTCGGTCGCTAATTGTGGCGATTTAGTAAAAACTTGAAAACTGAAGTTTAATTTTGAAATAAAGTGGGAGTCGCCACCGATCTTTTTCTAGGTGTGATCGGACACCTAATAAATCGTCTTTTTTGAAAAGAAAACTTATTCTTGAAAAAGTGAAGGCCAAATTTGGGGTCTACGTGAAAATTCAGAGAAAAATAGGGTTCAAGAGTCGGTTACGCGCGAGAAAGGTATTAGCACCCTCGCGACGTCCAAAATTGGTATCTTGTTAAACACGCGTTGTCTTGATTTGCAAAAATACGAGTTCAATGTAAGATTTAATCGTGATCCGTTGAAAATACAAGAAATTTTAGTTTTTTTCGATTTTTTAGAAGGGGGTTCCGTCTTTAACACGAGCCGAAAAATTCCATCCAACATAGCGATGAAATCTATGGCTTAATGTTAAATCGATAGATTGCCTTACTTATTAAAAACAAGAATAAGATTTTCGAAATAATGCAAAGCAAATTAATAACTAAAAATAAATAGAAGACAGATCTAGAAGTATATTGAAGCAAATATAAATGTGTCAATAATATTACAAACAATAAAGATGTATGCGATATTAAACGTAATACGAGAATTAAACATGAAATGGAAACGGTGAATGTATATACGTAATAATGATATTAAGAATATGTACGTAATATATATATATAAATAGCAATAGTATTAGAAATATACTATATATAATATTCGCAATATACACATGATATATGAAAAAAACGCTATTAAAAGGTATATACATATACATAATATATAAAAATGCATATACAATATAATGTTAAAATATTTACATAATATATACATACATAATAATAATGTTGAAAACATCTACTAATAATAAACATATACCTAGATGTATTAAAGATGTATACATAAATAAAACACATACTCATATTCATGATAGTAAGGATAAAATATATACATTAGATAGTACCAAATAATATAAAAATTATGGTATTTAAAAGCATATACATGAAATAGTAAAAGAAATATATACAATTAATTAAAAAGATATACATACGCGTGTTACAATACGTACATAGCAATAAAAATACATCATTAAAAGATTTATATACGTACATTTGATAAAGGTGTATACCTAGTGATACTAAAATACATACATAATGTATACCTATATAATATATGAGATGAATATAGAAATATGTACATGGAATAGTATAATAAAAATATAACTAATAATATTGAAAATATATATACATAATACATATAACACATATATGATATATACATATACATAATATATGATAACAATACAAAATGAATTTATTAATATGCTACATAGATACATACGTATATGTGTGTAAATAATAAGGATATTAGAAATACTTAATATATAATATTTGAAATATATGCATAATATAAAAATATATATAATGTAGTATTAAAATATATACACAATATATACATATTAAAAATAATAATAATAAAGAAAACTATTGATAATGCTTCACAAATATATATATATATACTAAAAATATGCATAATAATAGATAAGATATAATATTTAAAGTATACACAATGTATAAAAAATATATATACATAATATAATACATAATATAGACACATTAGAACTAAAAATAATTATTAATAATATTACCTAAATATATTCATATATGTATTAAAGATAATAATAATAATAATAATAATAATAATATTAAGTAGAATAACGAGAAAAAGGTAAAAAAGGGACTAAATTGAATTGGGGAACTAAATTTTGGGTCTAATTTAAAAGAAAATAAGGAGGAAAGGACTTATTAGAACGCGCATGAAACTGTGGGGGGCCAAAAGGGCAATTTGCCTGAAGCATTCAAAACGATGCGCATGGCCAGGGACTAAATTGAAAAGCTCGATAGCATTCAGGGCCGAATTAAAAGCAAGAAAAACCTAATTGAAAATGCATGAAAAATCGGAAGGGCTAAATGCGGAAATTGCCCTTCCGTTTTAAAAAAACACGCAGATCCTAATTGGAGCGGGTCGGTAACCAAAACGACGTCGTTTTTCATTTTAACCAAGGGGGACCAAAACGCACCGTTTTGGTCCCTTAAAAGCCAAAAAAAATTTATATTTCATTTGAAACCGGGGTAAGAAAAAAAAAGAAAAAAAAGGAGAGAAGAGGGGAAGGGGGAGGGAATCTGACCATGGGCCGGTCACCGGTCAAATCGCCGGACCGTCGCCGGCGCCGGCACCGGCACCGGCCACCGTAAAAACTTCTATTTTTTTATTTTCTTAGTATTTTATCTTTTATATTTGTTATATTTGTAATATTTTTCTTTGATTTATATGTTCGAGAATATGAATCCGAAACAGAAGCTAAAATGAAAAAGAATCACCTTATGTTTTCTGCGCTTTTGGGTCTCCGATCTTTGATATTTTTGCTTTTATTTGATGCTATTCTTGCATGTGAATATTGATAGAATCAAAAATTGAATACTTTCTTTTTTTATCTCTGTTTTAATTGCTGAGCGAGAGAGTTACAAAGCTTTTTCCATCGACTTTTATAGCCACTGTATTGTTTTTCTATTAGTTTTTGTCTCTTCCTTCTAATTTCTTGCAGGTGCAGAGGGCGGTGGACGTGACCCTGGGGCAGGTGGCAGAGGCAAGTGGCCGAAAGGTAGGTGGCTGGTGTCCAGTGGAGTGGTTGGGGGCAGAAGGCAAGTGGGGAGCCGAAAATGGGCTAGGGTTTCAGTTGGGCTAGCTTAGGTGGGCTCGGTAGGTTTAGTTTGGGTTTTGGGTCTGGTTGTAAAAGGGTTAGTTTAATGATTGGGGTTTGGGTTATAGAAATGGATTGTAATGGGTTGTTGGGCTAATTTGGGCTCCTACATTCCTCTTTTAAATTTGTGCATTACTAGGGATGAGCAATAAATTAAGTTTAGGTGTGTGGAAACACAAAAATATATGGACTTTTTCAGCACATTTTGAGCTCTAATTCATGCAATTTCCTAGTAAATTTTGTCGAAATTCATACTTTAATTATAAAATAATTAATTTGCACTTAAATTATGAACATATTGAATTTTAATTATTTTATAATAAATTTTCACAAAATTGGTTTATTTTCGACAGTTCTGCACAAAAGATGAAAATTGGCTCGACAGACACCTCGAAAGGCTTGAACCTTGGAGAAACTTTTACATAAAGTGAACCAAGAGCAAGACTGAATATTTTTCCAGCCAAGAATGGCCCAAATGATGATCATTTTATATACTTTATATTTAATTTTTATCCAACTTAATTTAGGTTAAAAATTAATATAAAGCCTAAAGGAGAAAGTGGCCCAGTGTGCTAAGCATTGAAGACTAATCCAACAATCAAATTGACAGCCCAAAACTGTCCCAACAAGCTGACCCAATCAACTTATTTAGCTTATTTGATTACTTGCAAAACAGCCCTCAAAGCTTCCTTAAACTCCACTCAAACCCTCAATTTTTTGTGCTTTTGAATATTTGCCCCAAACTAAATTTAACAAAGTTTGAATTATTCAAACTTGCTCCTGGCCCGCCAAGAGAAAGTGCATGGTTGCTAATTATTTTCTATTGTTAGCAGCCACTCTTACCTATAAATACCCCTTTTTCTACTTCATTCATCACACCTTCATTTCCCACACATCTCTTCTTTCCTCTCTTCCATTTTCCTTTGTTTTCCCATTTCCCTAGTCCATTTGATTGCTGATTTCCCGTCTTGAAAAAGAGCCGCCATCCACCTTTGTTTAGTAACATTTGAAGTGTTCATATATACCTCGGTCAACAGAACGAACAAAGAAGAAAGGGAGCGTATTAGTTTGGCTAAAGAGAAACAGCAGGATTACTTTCTAGTTCCCTTCTCTTTAGATTTTCTTGTTTATGTTATGAGCATGATGATGAATATTTATTGTGTTGTTATTCTTGATTTAATTAAAATGACTTAAATTTTGTTACTTCACTTAAACTTTTATATGCTTATGAAGATTGATTAATTGTTTGAGTTGGCATTGGAAAATGTTCAAGAGATTGGTTAATTTAATAAGTATATATGTGCATTAGCTAACAAATTACCAAATTGTCATGAAATTATTTGTAACAATATGAGCATGAGTTTAGTCATTCTAAGCTAAAGAATGTGATTGATCCAACACAATTATGCCATCTTGATTTAAACCCATCTTTTGAAATCGTGTTTTGAAAGTTTTATTTTTATTTTATTTTATTTTACTTAGTTAAATTTGAAGTTTTAATCAATTCCTCAAAATCAAATATTTTCATTCACCAAATTGTCTTAAATTGCATTTCATAAATATTTTCTTTCACAGTCCTATGGATACAATAACTCGAAATTTACTTGTCACTTTATTACTTGTTGCAATTATATACACGTGCACATTTTCATCTTTTCATTTATCTTATAGTGGGACCATGTATATTAAATAAAATAAAATTATAAGGAACTTTGAAAAGAAAAAAAAAACTCTTCAGGTGGAATTTGAAAAGGGAAATTAAGGCACTAAAATCCCTTTTGAAATTACTCACAAAATTTGAAATTCTCCAAATTTTTTACCAAAATAAGTAAATAAGTAGCTACTTATAGCCATTATAAGGCTAGGTCTTGAAACTTATAGGCCAACTCTTAAGACTTACAAACTAAGTCCCAGTACTTGGTCTTCCAGGTGAGTTTTGAGGACTTACAATCCGAGTCTCAAGACTTGGTTACTAAATTGTCTTGTAAACCTTAAAAACACTTGGAAATACTTGACGAACAACTCAAACATTTGATTAAGAAACACATTAAGTATTTTGTATGCCTTGGTCACTAAATGAATTAGAAAATAAACAACTAAAATTTATTTTAAATATTGTTATATTTACATGAAATTTTTAAAATTCAAATTAATATACAGGTGTGTTTTTTGAGTTAATATATATTTTGATAGTAATTAATGAAGCAAAAAAAGAAAAATAGTGAACACTTGGGGCAATTTGCTAAGTTTTGAACATAGATGGTAAAGAAATAATGATGCATTTAAGAGCAATTTTCATTGTGATCTCGTAACGCATATATAAAGTAATTAAGCCGTAATTGACATCCATCCATCCATTCCTTCTTTCTATTTTGTTCTATTATTCCTAAAATACAAATGTTATTGTTCACATATAGATATCAGATTGAGTAAAAAAAAAAGTATCCAAATATTAAACATCGATACAAATTGTGAATTAAACATATTATTTTTATATTTATTAAAAGTTTCATATTAAAGCAAACAATATCCTATTCATACCTCACTCTACTATATACCTTTAACTCATGTAGTCAAAGTTTATGAGGATTACTCCATCAAGCATTAGTATTAGTTTTTTTTTTTTAACTTTTTTTCTCTTTAATTAAGGGGGAAATGAACAAAACATGGGAAATAAAGAGCAAATTGTAGAAGAAGAAATTGTGTTGAAAATTTACATGCATTGTGAAGGATGTGTTTCAAAGGTTATCAATTGCTTGAAAGGTTTTGAAGGTTAGAAAAATTTCACTACAAAAATTTTAAGGTTTTTTTTCCCTTTTTTTTTTGTAATTAAACATGGTTTGAATTTACAGTCAAATTTAATGTTTGGGGTTTTGTTAATTTGATTAGGGATTGAAGAAGTGAAGACAGATATGAAAAGTAATAGAGTGGTAGTGAAGGGACAAAAGGCTGATCCATTGAAGGCCTTGGAAAGAATTAAGAAGAAATACAGTACAAATGTTGAGCTTATTTCTCCCAAACCAAAAATTATACCTAATGATCACAAAGTACAAGAGCTACCAAGGAAACAAGAGGTAATCATCCCTTTATTTACTTTTCTATTTGATAATTTCTTCTAATTTCATGTTGAATTGGATGAAATGAGTTTTAATAATTTAAATTTTGTTATCAAATCGAGTTTAATTTATCGAATCAAATGAGGTTTTAGGTGTTTAAGAAATTACTTTTATTTATACAAACATATACACATATCTATATTTAATTATTAGCTTAATATATAATTTGGTATTTGAATTTGACATTTTTTTATGTAGTATGCGTGTTATTTTTTGGTTTAATTTAGTACATATATTTGACAAAAATTTATATATTTTGATATTTGATGAAAATTTATAATTAGCTAATAATATGAGCAATTAACTTTTATCAAATTAACCTTAAAACCCAAATTAAATCATATTTATGGGACTGTATTTAGTAAATTAAATATAAAATTAATCAAATTCATAATTACACTAAATTTACTCTATTAATAAAATTGTAAAAAATTCAAACCTAGTAATATTAGTAATTATATTTGTTAACTCATTTGAAAAATTATAAAAAAAATATTATAATGAGGGTGTTTTTGTTCATATTTTCATATAAAAATCAATAAAATCTCATATTTAATACATTATAATTTTAAACTTCAACATTTATCATTTTAGTAGGAAAATATATATACTTTTTTAATAATTACTAAATCATGGTACATTTACGATGTGCGTGAAATATATATAAAAATTAGATATGAGTTAAAATTAAAGTATTAAAGATGTCGAGATTTTTAGTTCAATTCTGATTATGTATACACATTTTCCCCTAAATTATATATAAACTGATAAAAATATTCTCAAAATTATATTGACCGCACTTTTAGAATTTTAACAACTTACTTGATATTTAAAAGAATGCGTGATAATGTAGTATATTTTAAAAAGAATTGAATACTTTATTTTTGTACAGATTAGCTTCAAATCAACATACACTGTGAAGGTTGCGCAAATGATATTAAGAAATGTATAGAGAAAATGAAAGGTAAACTCTTTTTCTCTTTTAATTTACAATTTTAATTATCCAAAAATGTACTTTTTTTTAAAAATTCAAACATTGTGAAAATTTGAGTGTTTAATCATCAACCCTAAATATTAAGTTATTATTTTTTTATTTAAGTTCAACCATCCATTGTATTTAGATTTGTCTATGATCTTACCCGCCAAAAAAGTGAAAGGGTTTTTGTAAAATATATATCTAAAAAATGAGCTTGGGAAAAATATAAGGCTCATTTAGAAAATAGGCTGGGTTTCGAGTAAGGTTTTTTCGGCCATGCCTTTGGCCCGACTAGAATATGAAAAAGAAATCATGCTATTTTTTTTCACTATTATGTTGTTATTATTTTGTTGTTATTGTTTGAATATTGTATAATTTTTATTTTAGAGGCATTTGCTTGTTACTATTTTAGAGGCATTTGCTTGTTAAGTTGCATCTATCTTAGTATTATTTAGGTATACATATTTTTTTAATTTATTTTCAATTTGTTGTGAAACATTTATTTTAATGTTTTTAGTATTTTTGATGTATTATATTTTTTAAAAAAATTATATAAAAAATATAAAAAAATAATACGGGTAGGCCAGAGCTAGGTTTTAGTATTTGTATCCGAACCAAACTTGGACAAAATTTTAGGCCTATTTTTCAGACCGAACCTAGCAAATGGGCCTAACATTTAATTGGGTCTGGCCAAGCCCATAAACACCTCTAATTGATAATTAATTTAATTAAAAAATTCCTTATTATTAAATAGTAATTTGAGTCAAATAAAGTCAAACCGTATTTGAAAGACTCATACTCTTACGAGTCGAGCCTACTAAAACAAGTAAATAGTCGGAACCTGAATAAATCTTACATAAAAAAAAATATATATATATATATAAAGTATTATTTAGATTTGTGTCTATGAATATATAATAAGAGGAAGTCAATAAATAAGAAAATATAATTAATGTTGATGATTATTAGGGATTTTAAACGTGGAAGCAGATATGAAGAAGTCGATGGTGAGGATTACAGGAAGTTTGGATGCATCAAATATTGCTGAAACCATAAGGCGACGACTGGGAAAACATGTTGAAGTTGTGGCAGTGGAATCCAAGGATAAAAAGACAAACAGCAACAAAAAGGGGGAGGAAGAAAAGATTGTAGTGTTAAATTACCCTCCACAATATTCCGCACAAAATATTTGTCCCAATCAAATTTTTAGCAACGAAAATATCTTTTCATGCTCCATAATGTAAATCAACTTGTTGAATTCCGTACTACATTTTTCTCATTAGTTCAAAATAAGGGAGGACTGGATTGTAACCATGGAACATGTTCCCAATAATTTCTTTTCTTTACCTTTCTAGGCATCCGAATGTAGCATTGCTTTCAAGTAATTGTTTCCAAAAGGATTTGGGGGATCCCAATCCATTGCTATGAACATAGGCACTTTGTACTATAATGGGAATTCATTTGCATGTTATTGCACCTCTTCTTTCCGTGGCAGTGAGCAAGTGTGCTAGAGATCCACCTTTTTATGTTAGAAATTGTGCAGCCAATGCTCTTCCCAAATTGATGCACTCATTAGTTTTGGAGAGGATGGTATTTTTCAGCCATTTTCATCCTATTTTGGAAATTTTCCTCTTGTTACTGGATTTAATGTGATGCTATATCATTTAAATTATATTTTATTGCAAGGTATATTGAACAAATTTTATTTAATCTTGTTTACAATTTGATTCATGATTGTTTGAAGTGCTTGAATACTTGGTGTTGTACCCAACTAACTTGTTTGTATATCTTTGAAAAAAGGATTGTATGAAATTATGATTCCACGTCATCCCTATAACTTTTCTTTAGGAGGATAACAAATCAAATTTTTCCTACAGAAAAATATTCAAATCCAACTAATTATAATAAAAATCAGAAGAAAAAATTTAATTTATCATTCTCTTATTGAAAAAGGGAAAATGATAACGTGAATCCTTTCTAGTATATCTTAAGTGATCGGTCAACTTTGAGCCTAGGAAATAATAGCATTTTTGGCTCATATAATGCCATGTTTTAATAAATATTAGTACAACCTAATTTTATATGGGGCATTGATTATCTTGCAAATTCAAGGAGTGGTATGTAACTATTACTTCATAGATTCTACCTCTATTGTTATTAAAAAGAGCTATATTCACAATCAAAATTTTTTTAGAAGAAAAATATTTGTTTCCATAGAAAAAAGCTTTTCAAACTAATGTTATTTGTTGATTTATATTTAATACTTAAATTTATTATTTAAATTAACTAATAAAATAATATTTTTCTGTCATTAAAATATTTATATTGTATTTGTTTCATTAAATTAAATTTTCAGAAAATGAGTTCAGGAAAATTTATCAAACAGTGAAATATTTTACGTAAAATCAACCAAACACTTTAAAATCATATCGTTTTCCAAAAAATCTTACAATTTTTTGGAAATCATTTTCCGGAAACAGTTTTTAGTGAATCAAAAAGACCCTAAATAAAAACTTATGTATTATTATTATTTAGACCACTAACTAGGTTGAAAAATTACTAAACTAATCTTACATATTTGAAATAAGTATATTCTTGTAAGGGTATTTTAATCTTTATACAATTTAAAGAACACCAATATAAAATTTGCCTATTTTAAGATTCAAACACATATCACCATCGTCTATAAATTCTTTTCTTTAATATTTCAACCAAAATTTTATTTTATGGCTTAATGATATATTTGGCCCACCAAATTTACGAAAAAAAAAGTCATTTGATCCATTCAGTTAATTTTTTTACCTTTTTTAGTTCTTAAACTTCCACTATTTATCAAATCACTCCAAAATAGTTAAAAAGTTAATATTGGTTAACTTTGCTGACGTGACATAAATGTGGATTGCCACATTAGCAATTAATTAATTTTTTAAATATAAAAAAACATAAAAAAATTAAATTATTTAAAAAGTATAAACATTAAAAAATATTTTTAAATTTTTAAAAATTAATTAATTGCTTACTCTAACAAATGTTATCTTTTCCATCTATTTTGGGGTGATTTGACAAACAATGCAGGTTTAAATACTAAAAGAGATGAAAAATTAAATGGGGAGATAAAATGACTTTATTGTAAAGTTGGAGGGTCAAGTAAGACATTATTTTATTTTAATATTTTGTACATTTCAATGTTATTACACAAATTGGTTCATCCACATTGTTTGTACACATATAATGTTTATAATCTATGTAACACCCTGATATTTAGGGTCAGAAGTTTTGGAGTTTGTAGTTAGGGTCAGTGAGTAGGTTGAGCAATTGGGTTTGTTTTCGCGTTTTAATGTTAAAATGAGCTTGTTGGTTTGGTAGTAGAGAGTATGTTATAATTAGTGTAGCGACCTAAAAATTGGGCACGGGCGCTAGTCGAAGTAATT
Organism: Gossypium hirsutum; assembly: GCF_007990345.1. NCBI lineage: Eukaryota > Viridiplantae > Streptophyta > Magnoliopsida > Malvales > Malvaceae > Gossypium > Gossypium hirsutum. Next base: position 49,082,253 of record NC_053428.1, on the reverse strand, counting down.
ATTGAAAATTTGAAAACTGAATCTCGATTTTATTTGAAAAAGGGAGTTGCCACCGATCCTTTTTTATAGGTGTGATCGGATACCTAATAAAATTATTTTAAAACAAAAAGAAGGCCGAATTTAGGTCTACGTGAAAGTCCAGAGAAAAATTGGGGTTCGGGAGTCAGTTACCGCGAGGAAGGTATTAGCACCCTCGCGACGTCCAAAATTGGTATCTCATAAACATGTGTTGACTTGATTTTCAAAATACGAGTTCAATATAATATTTAATCGTGATCCGATTGAAAAATGAGAATTTTTAGTTTTCGATTTTTTAGAAAGGGTGTCCCGTTTTTTAACACAAGCCGACAAATTTCACCCAACATAGCGATGAAATCGATGACTTAATGTTAAAATCGGTACATTGCCTTATTCTTAAAATTAAAATGTAAAAAGTTTCTAAAATGATAGTAAAAATGTAAGAATATTATTGTAAAAAATGCGAATAGTGATGTGAATAATATAAAATATTAAAATATCAAAATATTAGAATAATAATAATTAATATTGACAAATAAAAAAACAAAATAGAAATAAAAAATGTACATAATATATATTAGAAATAACAATGATGTTTAAAAATAATACTATTAATAATACTTCATAAATATGTACATATTATAACCCTTTTTTAGAATAATAATTAAATATACGAAAATAATATTATATACACAAAAAGGTATATATACACTTATGGTGAAATATACGTACTAACATTAATAATAAGTATAATCGGAATAAAAATAAATACAATAATATATACTCAATATGGTATTAAAAATACGTATATGTATAATAGTATTTCGGAGTATGTACATGAGACAATATAAAGTATATACATAGAAATATACAAGAAGTATACAACTAATACCATTAAGAATATATATAATATAAATATAATATATACAATATATACATATGATAAAAACTATTAATATGTACATGTATATCTACATACACATTAAGTAAAAGTACTAGTGCTAACAATATTAATAATAAATATAATAATAGATATATATGCATATAATAGTAAGAAACGGAACATAAAGAAAATATATATATAGCTAAATATAATATAATAATAACAATATATAAAAATAATAGTGATAACAATATTTCATATATAACATGATTAATATTTAAAGCTAAATTAAATAGCAAAATAATATGAAATCCAAGGTAAATACGAAAAATAAATGAAAAAGAAGAGAGAGGGAAGAGAGAAGGGAGGGGGAAGGTAAATCCGGCCAGGGGTCGGTCCCCGGCCGACCGTCGGCCGCCGTCCGTCACCGGCGCCGGCCACCGCACATGGTGGCCGGAAAAGGTAATTTTTTTTAATATTTGTTTTGTATATATATTTTTATTATATCTTTTATTATGATGTATATATATAGATTAATAGATCCAAAAAGGAAAAAAATAAAAAATAAAATAAAAAAGAGTAAAATAAAGAAGATAAAATCACCTTTAGGTATTTTTGAAGATAAATTCTTTGTATTGATCAAAATTCCCTCCTCCCTTACATGATTTTTGAATGGCTTTTTATAGCCATCTTTTACATGATTTTCCATTATTTCTTTTTCTATTTTGTAGGTGGTGGTGGTAGACAATGGATATCAAAAATGGGAGGAAAAATGGGGCAAGTGGGAAAGTGGCTAGGTGGCTAAAGTTTCTTGGTTTTTTTTTGGGGTTAGGTTTTCTTTTTTTTTGGGGGGTTAGGTTTTTTCTTTTTTTGGGGGTTAGGTTTTTTTTTTGGGAGGGCTTAATGGGCTTTTGAATTGGGTTTAATATTTGGGTTTTGTAATGGGTTTGGATAGATGTAAATGGGTCATGGGTTAAGGGTTTTAGTGAGTTTAGAGGTTTGGTTGGGTTTTGATATAATCGGGCCCGGGCAATTTGGGCTTCTACAGCTGCCCCTCTTTGCTCATTGTCGTGCAACGATAATAGAGCAAAGACTTTCAAGGAAGACCAAACTTGCCCGGTCTTGCTAGGTCTTGACTTGCTTTGGAACTCTTCTTGTTTAGTTAGTCCCTTTTCAGTCCACCGCATCTTGTAGCTTTGGTTCAATCCACTGCAAATTCGGAGATATGCCTTGTAGCTTCAATCTGTTCCAATGTAACTTCAAGGATATGAGATTTGTGGCTTCGATCCGCTTCACTGTAACTTCAGAAAGATAAGATCTACAACTTCAATAAGCTCTTCTATCGCTTCAATGAGATAAGGTTTTGGTTGTCTCTTCTGCCACTTTAGAAAGGCAAGATCTGATATCCTCGATCAGCTCCACTGTAACTTCAATTAGCTTCACTGTAACTTCAGGGATATAAAATCTGTGTCTTCGATTAATTCCAGTCTTTATTCTTTACTCGGCATGTGATCCTGAGCTCAATTCATTTTTCGCAATATGAATTGACTCTCTAAAAACAGACATTAAAAACAGAAATTGAAAATAGCTCAGCGTGTGAGCCAAGGCTCAACTCACCTCTCGCAATATGAGTTGATTTTTGAAACTTATCTTGAAAAGCAGATTTTGAAAATACCTCGACATGTGACTCGAGGCTTAACTCACCTTTCGCAATATAAATTGAAAAAATACCACATGTGTGATTTGAAGCTCAACTCACCTCTCGCAATATAAGTTGATTTTTGAAAACAGAAATTGAAATTACCTCAGCGTCTCCCGAGGCTCAACTCACCTCTCGCAATATGAGTTGATTTTTTGAAAAACAAAAAATTGAAAATACCTCAGCATGTCTTGAGGCTCAACTCATTTCTCGCAATATGAGTTGAATTTTGAAAACAGAAATTGAAATTACCTCAGCGTGTCCTGAGGCTCAACTCATTTCTCGCAATATGAGTTGATTTTTTAACAACAGAAATTGAAATTACCTCAGCGTGTCCTGAGGCTCAACTCAACTCTCGCAGTATGAGTTGATTTTTTTAAAGACAAAAATTAAAAATACCTCAACGTGTCTTGAGGCTCAACTCATTTCTCGCAATATGAGTTGAATTTTGAAAACAGAAATTGAAATTACCTCAGCGTGTCCCGAGGCTCAACTCACCTCTCGCAATATGAGTTGATTTTTGAAAACAGAAATTGAAATTACCTCAGCGTCTCCCGAGGCTCAACTCACCTCTCGCAATATGAGTTGATTTTTTTGACAACAGAAATTGAAATTACCTCAGCGCGTCCTGAGGCTCAACTCACCTCTCGCAGTATGAGTTGATTTTTTTGAAACAGAAATAAAAACATCAAAATACCAAAAGATGTCAACTGGTGGAACTCAGATGTCTTTTCCTTTGATTCAGTGCGACTCTTATTCAAGATTTCTTGCTCTACTGGAGTACCTGTATATGCCATGTATGATGTTATCATGATATGCACATGTTTGTCTTAAATGCTTTTATGCCTACATGATTATGCAGTGCTCCTTAAGCATGTTTGTCGTATGTCTATTTAGCCACGATTGTTGAGGATCTGTGTTCATTGCTTTGATTCTCGACTTTCTCTTCAGTCCTTATACCTGTCTTCAAGCTTCACGAGTAATCGACGTTTCTCAGATATCACTCTTCTGCCCCCGATTGAACTTTGTTCTTACTTTGAGACTCTTGTGCTTATCAAATTTTCATCCAGGTAATGCTTAACATTTCTTTTGTTTAGAGTATGTCATTTCACCATTTATCATGTAAATAAACACATAATGAGATGCATGAAAAAGGTCAGATAGGGACAAAAATGATATTTCATATTCATCTATTTCAAATGTGGCAAACAAAGCAAGTTAAACAATGAGAGTAAAAATGTCAAAAGGAAAGAAAGGATCGTATTCAACGGATACAAATGCTCTAGATATTCAACACATGAACTCTTCCTCGTTCCTCAATCAAAATCTTTTCGAGCGCGGCTTCTTGCGTAGAAGATTTCGAGCTTTCAGAAATGCTTCAAATACTGTAGTTTCACTACTTGACCTATCGTTCGACCGCCAGGTTTGTTTCACTAGGACGCCCTCTCGGGTTTTCATCCTAATCTTTTGTACTAATCAAGACGCCCTTTTCGGGTTTTCGCCCTTTTTTTTAGATGCCCTTTTCGGGTTTTCATCTTAAGCATAATATTTCTTCACCGCATCCGAATTCACCGGATTCGGTAACTCCTTCCCATCCATCTCGGTAAGGATTAAAGCTCCTCTTAAGAATGCCTTTTTTACAACGTATGGTCCTTCCCAATTTGGTGCCCATTTTCCTCGCAGGTCTTTTTGTATTGGGAGAATCTTTCTCAGAACGAGTTCTCCTTCATGGAACTCTCTTGGTCGTACCTTCTTGTCATGGGCTGCGATCATTCTCTTTTGGTACATTTGCCCATGACAAATTGCCCTTAGACGTTTTTCTTCAATGAGGTTCAACTGATCATATCGAGCTCGAACCCATTCTGCTTCTTCTAACTTTGATTCCATCAATACTCGCAGAGAGGGGATCTCAACCTCGATAGGTAGCACAACTTCCATTCCATAGACTAGAGAGAAATGAATTGCTCCCGTAGATGTTCGCACAGATGTGCGATATGCAAACAAAGCAAATGGAAGTTTCTCGTGCCAATCTTTATATGTCTCAGTCATTTTCCCAATGATCCTCTTAATGTTCTTGTTAGCTGCTTCAACAGCCCCGTTCATCTTTGGGCGATAGGGCGAGGAATTATGATGCTTTATTTGGAACTGCTCGCACACTTCTTTCATCATCTTATTGTTCAGATTCGTGGCATTATCTGAGATGATTCTTTCAGGCAAACCATATCGGCAAATGATTTCCTTTTTCAAAAACTTACACACTGCAGTCTTCGTCACATTGGCAAATGAAGCGGCTTCAATCCATTTTGTGAAGTAATCGATAACCACAAAAATGAATCGATGTCCATTTAAAGCTTTTGGAGAAATTGGCCCTATGACATCCATGCCCCACATAGAAAAAGGCCACGGAGAAGTCATGACATGAAGGGGTGAAGGGGCTACATGAATTTTATCGCCGTAGATTTGACATTTGTGGCATTTTCTGGCAAAATTGATACAGTCAATTTCCACTGTCAGCCAATAATAACCGAGTCTCATGATCTTTCTGGCCATATTGAAACCATTGGCATGCGTTCCGCAAATTCCCTCATGGACCTCTTCAAGTATTTTTCTGGTTTCAACATCATCCACACATCTCAAAAGCATCTGATCCTTTCCTCTTTTATACAGGATATCCCCATCAAGAACAAATCCCGCTGCCATTCTTCTAATTGTTCTTTTATCGTTCTCATTCACTTGTTCGGGATACCTTTGATTCTTGATATATTCTAAGATATCATGGAACCAAGGCCGTCCGTCTACTTCTTTCTCAATGCTACAACAGTGTGCAGGGACCTCGTATATGCTCATTTTGAGGGGCATTATTTCTGCTTCTCTACTTGCTTTGAACATTGAAGCCAAAGTGGCTAGGGCATCAGCCAGTTGGTTCTCTTCTCGTGGGAAGTAATGAAAAGTTATTTCTTTGAATTCCTTGATCAATCCAGCCACTAAATCGCTGTACTTAATCAATTTTGAGTCCCTCACTTCCCATTCTCCACGGATTTGGTAAATCACTAGGCCTGAGTCCCCGTACACCTCCAAGATCTCGATGTTTCGTTCGATAGCTGCACGAAGCCCCATGATACAGGCCTCATATTCTGCGATATTATTGGTACAGAAGAAGTTCAGTCTTGCAGTGAACGGATAATGATTCCCGTCTGGTGATACCAGGATTGCTCCAATTCCATGCCCTAAAGCATTTGACGCACCATCAAAGCACATCTTCCATGACTTCTCTTTTGATGACTCGGATTCTATTTCTGTGATGCACATTAAGTCTTCGTCTAGGAAATCGAATCTTAAAGGCTCATATTCCTCTGTCGTTCGAGTTGCTAAGAAGTCAGCTATTGCGCTCCCTTTTATTGACTTCTGACTTACATAGGCAATGTCATATTCCGAAAGGAGGAGCTGCCATCGTGCCATTCTTCCTGATAGTGCCGGCGATTCCATCATGTATTTTATTGGGTCCAGCTTTGAAATTAGTCATGTCGTGTGATACAACATATATTGTCTGAGTCTCCGAGCTACCCAAACCAGAGTGCAACAATATTTCTCAACGGACGAATATTTTGCCTCATATTCAGTGAACTTTTTGCTGAGGTAGTAGATCGCCTTTTCTTTCTTTCCTGACTCGTCATGTTGTCCCAGTACGCAACCCATTGAACATTCGAACACTGTCAGATACAAAATTAATGGTCTTCCCGGAGTTGGCGGTACTAGCACTGGAGGACTGGACAAATATTGTTTTATCTTATCAAAGGTCACTTGGCATTCCTCGTTCCATTCTCCCGGGTTATGTTTTCGAAGAAGCCGAAAGATTGGGTCGCATTGGTTGGTAAGTTGAGCGATAAATCGGCGATGTAATTTAATCTCCTTAAAAATCCTCTAACTTCCTTTTGCGTGCGCGGAGGTGGTAATTCTTGGATGGCTTTTATTTTATCTGGATCAACTTCGATACCTCTTTCACTGACAATGAAGCCTAGCAACTTTCCCGATGTAGCCCCGAATGTACATTTGGCTGGATTAAGTTTTAGCTGAAACTTTCTCAGCCTTTCGAACAACTTCTTGAGGTTCATTACATGCTCTTCTTCTCCTCGAGATTTAGCAATCATATCGTCGACGTAGACCTCTATTTCTTTATGCATCATGTCATGGAATAACGTCACCATAGCCCTCTGATATGTTGCCCCAGCATTCTTTAACCCGAATGGCATCACCTTGTAGTAGAACGTTCCCCACATTGTTATGAAGGTAGTTTTCTCCATATCCTCAGAAGCCATCTTGATCTGATTATACCCCGAGAATCCATCCATGAAAGAAAACAATGAATGTTTTGCTGTGTTGTCCACCAACGTGTCAATATGTGGCAAGGGAAAATTATCTTTTGGGCTTGCTCGATTCAGGTCACGATAATCCACGCACATTCGTACTTTTCCATCTTTCTTTGGTACCGGGACTATGTTAGCTACCTATTCTGGATATTTGGAGGCTTGTAGGAAGCCAGCGTCAAATTGCTTCTTGACTTCCTCTTTTATTTTCAACAGCATTTCGGGCTTCATCCGTCTTAATTTTTGCTGGATGGGCTTGCATTCTGGCTTTAATGGGAGCTTATGGACCACTAAATCTTCATCTAGCCCTGGCATGTCCTGGTATGACCACGCGAAAACATCTTTGTATTCGCGGAGTAAAGTGATCAAACTACGCCTGGTACTTTCTGAAATAGAAGTCCCAATCTTCACTTCTTGTTTCCTTTCTTCAGTGCTCAAATTTATTGTTTCTACAGATTCTTCATGAGGCAGAACCTGTTTATCCTCTTGTTCCACCATTCTTAACAATTCAGGAGACGAGACATAATCTTCAGCATTTTCTTCGGCTTCAAATTCTCCTAAGCAAACAGCCTTCTCAACATCAATTTCAAGATTCGTAACGGGCTTATTCATGTCGTCAATATCTGAGCACCTGAAAGTTGAATGGAAAAGGAAGCTATCGGGGGACATCCAAGTATTGGAAACAACAAACAAAATGTTATGTCATGGCAATGAGGCAAATGTAAGGATAGGCTATGAAATGAGAAAACGATTATGAAATTAGTGATAATGCAGAAAATCATGACAAAATACATCTTCATTGAAATTCATTTAAATGATAAAGAGCGAATGCAAACTCTTACAAAAGAACTCTATTATATCTAAGGACACAATAGAAGGTTGATGTTTGGCATTACTCTGAAGGCTTATAAACTACAAGAAGCTCCTCAGCAATCTAATTGTTCAACATGAAACCAGGAGGGCAAGGGCGTATCCTCGAGACATCTTTACTTGCACCAGCTTCTTTGTCAATGACATTTATACTAGCATTCTGAAAATCCTTTTCAATTAATCCCAGCATGTTTCGTGGATCCTCTTGTCCAGGGTACATCATTCCCGCAGATGTAAATGTTTTTGACAAAGGAGGGTACTCTATTGGTTCCCATTCTGGTTCTCGACCCAAAGTTCTTGCAATTCTTCTCTCTTGATCCTTCTTCCACTGTCTTCTTCTTTGGCGCATGTCAGGCTGGAACCCCAAACCGTATCGGGCCTTGTGGTGCACTGGCTTTAAAGCCCTCACTATTCCTTGCAGATGTCTCCCTAAACCTCTTCTCGCATGAGCTCCCCTTCCTATGGTCAACTTGACACCCATTCTGGTATTTCTCGACAGTTTTGGCATCGGAATTCTATTTCCCTCAGCGACGAAAGTGGCATTGATAAATTCAAGGGATCGAAAGGAACATTCTACTGCATCCTTGCTTACTTCCAGGTATGGCGCATCAGCAGAGATAGATGCGATGATGTCTTCTTCGCCTTCGACTGTGACCAAACAGCCATCCATGATGAATTTCACTTTTTGATGGTGGGATGATGGGACTGCTCCAGCAGAATGAATCCAAGGTCTTCCCAAAGGCAGTTATAAGAGGGTGTAATGTCCATGACTTGGAATTCGACCTCATATATGTAGGGGCCCACTTCTAAAGGGATTTCGATCTTTCCCATGACTTCACGCCTCGTCCCGTCGAAGGCCCTTACCGTGGAATGACAGGGCTTTAAGTAGGACAAATCTATCGGTATTCTGGAAAGTGTAGCCAATGGCATAACATTTAATGCTGACCCATTATCGATGAGTACGTTCGGTATTATGTAGCCCTTGCAGCGGGTCGTGATATGCAGCGCTTTCACCGAACCTCTACCATTTAGCGGTATCTCATCATCACTAAAAGAGATGAAGTTGTCCGCATTCAGATTGTTTACCCACCTATCAAGCTTTTCGACAGATATGTTGTTGGCCACGTAAGCTTGATTTAACACCTTCAATAAAGCGTTTCGGTGTGGCTCTGAATTTAACAGTAGAGATAGAACTGAGATTCGTGCTGGCTGCTTGCTCAGTTGTTCCACCACACTATATTCACTGTGCTTAATAAATTTCAAGAATTCTTGAGCTTCTTCCTCATTCACAGGCTTTTTAGTTTCTTGCACGGGTGGAATTTCTTGCTCGACTTCGACCTCGTGCATCACTGCTTTCCCTTTTTGCTTCGAGTCACTACTTTTCTTTACCGGTTCAACTTCTTTAGAATAGCATCGTCCACTTCGAGTAAAATGACCTACCTCCCCAACATCTTCAACTATGGCTTTGGACTTTTCAACTTCCGGTGTAACGATATTAACATCATATCTCCACGGTACTGTTTTGTTGTCCTTATACGGGAAAGGAGATGGTACTTCAATTACCATCTGTGGTTTCAATGGCTCTCTCATCGCATCGTAATAAATTACCAACGGTCGATCAGCACTATAAGGGGGCCCTGATGATTGGCTATCAGAGACGCATACTTCTCTTTCGTTGGCATCTTCACTCTTGTTAAGGACCTTGATCTCCTTATTATTCATCCGGTCTTGAAGTAACCTTTTAAAGTCCTCGCACGACTGAATGTCGTGCCCAACAATCCCATGAAAATTGCAAAAACTTTGACCTTCTTCTCCAAAAACTCTATCAGAGTGACAGAGCAATCCTTTCTTAACTAATACCTCCCAGATTTTCTGCAGAGGCGTCCTTATTTCTGCCACACATCTTCTGACCTTCCATTCATCCTCTTTCCCCACTGTGCTCACATTCCCTTCGGTATGGTTAGGGAACGGGTTCCCCGTGGCGTTACTAGCACTATCGAATCGTAGGATACCCGCGTCAATGAGTCCTTGAACTCTCCTTTTGAAAGCGAGACAGTTCTCAGTAGAGTGCCCTTGGTTCCCTGCGTGGTATGCACAACTAGCGTTTGGATCGTACCACTTTGGGTATGGAGGTTTAAGGGGTGCCATGTAATGGGGAGAAATTAGCTGTTTTTCTAAATTTTTGGGTACAATTTCCCATACGACATAGGGATGGGGGTAAATTGCGGTCTCTCGGGATTAGGCCTTGATGGTCTTGGTTCATTTCTGGGTTGGCTTTGGGCGGGTGCCGTGTTTTGTGGGAAAGTGGTGACGGGTCTTTGGTTGTTCGTGGCGTATACGGGGCAGGACGGATGTGGTGCTTGGTAGTAAGGGGTTTGGGGGATAATGGAAATTCGAGGGTGGATAATCTCGAGGTCGGGGTTGATTAGGATACGAATTGGGAATGTAACGACTCCCAGTTCCCACCATGAGGGCTTCTGGCTCTTTCTTCCTTAAGGGTGCTGCTTTTCTTGAGCCTTCTAATCCTTCCATTCTACCGCTCTTGACGGCATTCTCTATGAGTTCACCGGATATTACAATATCCGTGAAATCTTTCGTGGCACTTCCCACTAATTTGTCATAAAACGGTGCCTTTAAAGTATTGATAAAGAGAACGGTTATCTCCGTTTTTATTAGTGGGGGTTCCACTTGAGTTGAGACTTCTCTCCATCTCTGCGCATACTGTCTAAAGGTCTCTGATGGCTTTTTCTCCATCATTTGCAAGGTCATACGGTCTGGCACCATATCCGATACATGCTTGTACTGCTCGCAAAATGCTGACGCCAAGTCCTTCCAGGATCGAATCTTTTCTCTACTAAGTTGATTGTACCACCGAAGAGCTGACCCTGTTAGACTATCTTGAAAGCAATGTATGAGTAATTTATCCTCGTTCACATAACCGGTCATCTTTCGACAGAACATAATGAGATGTGCTTTTGGGCACCTTGTCCATCATACTTCTCAAAGTCAGGCACTTCGAACTTCGGAGGCAAAATTAGATCAGGTACCAAACTGAGTTCCTTGGCACCTAGTGCGGAGAAGACTTCAGTGCCTTCTATTGCTTTGAGTCTTTCCTCTAGACTCCTATATTTTGCGTCATGGTTATCCAATTTCAACTTGGCTACCTCTGCTGGGTCATCCAGATCTGGAACTAGTGGATTAGCAGGACTAGCCCCTGGGTTCGATGCTAACATTCCTTGCCCCAATTAGTGGGTGGAACAGGTGGCATAGGTTGATGTTCCAAGCCAGTGGGTTCCTCTTGAGTATACCCTCTTTGTATTGTATATGCGGGCGGTGGAGTGAATCCCGGGGATAGAATGGATCCTGATCATGGTGAATTCTTGACCGAGGTTCCATAACATCGGAGTTCTGCATGGGTCCCTTTCCTTTGACCAAAGTTGTCATCATCTCCATTATTTTAGCCATCTGATCTCTTTGCTCGAGTGATTCCTCTCGAGATCTCACCATTAGGTCTCTCGTCTCTTGTTGCGATTTGGCCAGTTGCTCTTGTAATTCCTTTTGAGCCCTTTCCATCCTTTCAATTCTCTCATTGAATTCATTCTCCATTACTCTAGCTTGTCGGCGCGTTATATACGGATGACGTGGTTCCAGTCTTGAAGTCTGGCAACTGCGAATTGTACGCTTTAATCTCAGCGAACGAGTATGGGATATGCAATGAATGAATTGATGCATGAATGAATGCATGAATGTCAAATGAATGTAAGTTATGAATGAAATGCAAGAAATTGGTGTTGATTTCAAGATAGCCCCATATTTAGGCATTTCATTTATCAACATAGTCTATTACACAAAGTTCTCATTTTTCCAACAGTTACACAAATTTCCTAGCCACATTGTCTTGTTTCTTCACTTGCTCTAAAAACTCTGATATGCTCGATCTTTGGCTCGGAGGGAATTGGCAACTGAGAACTTCGGCTTCATCTGATAATTGAACAACTTGCATAGCCGCTTTACGAATTTCATTGATCAAGAAGTCAAGTTGCATTTCTTTTTCTTTGAGAGTTCCTTCATACGCGTGAATGTCCCTATCGTACTGCTCACTCTTTTCTTCTAGAGCCTTCAAGAGGTTATCTAATTGTTGTTGACGAGATTGCAGCATATTTTCTAGATCTCGTGTTTTCCTTTTAATTCTTGATGTTCAGACTGACTATTCGCCAATTTTGCAGTCACTATTTCATACTTGGCGTTCTTCCTTCTTAACTCTATCACAGCGCGCGCAGCCTTTTCCTCCTCTTTCTTTGCTTTTCCCTTCCAAACTCCATTCCTCCCTTGATATTGCTAATTTCTTCCTTCCATTCTGCTATCGACTTGCCCAACCCGCTATTCTTTATAGTGTTTCTTAATTTCTTGCTTTCCAAATGAAGGTCCCTTAAGTCGTTTCTCACAATCTCGGCTTCTCTTTGTACTTTTTCAGTCCTGGACCTTTCAACCTGAACTTCAATCTTCAGTTGATAGTTTTCTTCTTGAAGGGCACTAAGGTCCCGAGACATCTTGGCCTTTTCTCGTTCGAATTCTTGTCTTGCCATTTCTAGCTCAGACGGCGTTTCCTCCGAGAAAGGATTCTGGATGGTGTAGTTTGTTGATGAGATTTGCTGACTATTTACCCGTTGTTTCCTCCATATGTCGTAATCTTGGGTAAGGGTATCAACATACAAAGCTAATTCCATGAAATGAATTTCCTTCCAATACTTTGCAGTGTCTCGGACTCTCTTCATATATCCTTCACCCGCGAAAGCGAACTCGAACTGTGCTAATCCTCCAGTTGCGGGGAGGAATTGTCGCGAAGAAAATTGCCTTTGGACTAATAGCGGAGCATATCCAACTCCTCCCCATAACCCGAGTAAAGGTACCCAATCTTGGCTTCCACATTTGTATAGCAGAACTGAAGGACGGATCCAGGGTGCTCTCCATGTTATATTCTCGGCGCGAAGATTCTGAAAAACTGATACCCAATGTTGCTCGGTGACTTCCTTCGGCCATTCTTTATTGAGGTAAGCTTCTAGCGGGAGAATGTTTAGAAAACATATGGAACAGAGTGCGCTCTACCTTCCAGAAGTGACTCAAAATCCAAACATTGAGCAACTGCGCGCATCCGATAAATCGTCCTTCCCTTTTCTTCGACAACTACTCAGGGACCTGAAGGTCTCGGCTAGGATGGTCGGGACAGGGTTGATTCCTTGTTTTAACCTTTCGAAGAAATCAACTACTGCAACTTCGAGATGTCCGAGAACTTTTGGGAAAATGACCAAACCGTAAATGGCCAAAGCGAATAGATTTACCCTTTCAGCATGTTGGGATGGTTCAGAGCCAAATCTCGTAGGGAGGACCATGGAATGCAAATGGTTTCATTCTTCTTCTTTATCTGTTTTTCGGCCCATGCATCAGTCATGTCTGTCAGTCTCACTAACTTTTCTTGAAGGTCATCGGCTTAGGCTCCTTCACATATATTTTGCCGAATTGTACATTGTCGATGCGGATTAAAGCAGCATACTCTTCTATGGTTGGAGTCATGTCTTCTTGATTGAAGGTGAAACACTGATAAGCTGGGTCCCAGAACCGAACCATGGCTTGAATCACTGTTCGTCTACACGGATGGTGATCAGGTGAGCTATATCTCCATACCTCTCAGTGAAAATGTCTCTAGTGTCTGATCCCACTGATTCCAAATTCGACCCAAATCCTCAAGTTATTTTGGCGAACATTTACAGTTATATGTTCGGGCAATTAGCGACACACCCTTCCACTAGACTATCCCCTTTTCTCTCTGAATTTTTAGAACCAGTCCCGACCACGGCATTCTTCTCGGTTATTTGTGTAATTGACTCCTCCATCAGAAACCCGTTTTTTTGGCAACCAACTTTAAATCAACACCTTCCTAATATGATGCCTATGATGCATGATGAAAATAAAAGTAAAAACAAACAAACTTGGTTAGTAAACACAACAAATATAATTTGAAAAACAAATTAAACTACCTAATCCAATTATTTTGCATAAACAGTGTAAATGAAAGGCAAAAGGCATTTTCCCCGTGTACTTATTTGATGACTATAAGCGGACAGAGGTTCGGCATGGCTCTAATTGGATAGCTCGTATGGTTCACTATATGCGATTTTGGTTCTAGGTGGGTACTCGAATCGTCTGCACTGTCATCTACTAAGATTAGTACAGAGCCTCGGTCATGGCCCATCATAGGCTTACGAGATCAATTCGAGGGATTACATTTACTTATGCCTATGCGGAGGGACAAGTTAACTCACGAAAGCATAAGTCATATGTAACCCGAAAGTATTCACTAGCCTGTGCGGAGGAACGAGTTAACTCACAAAGGCGTAGCGTTTACTTTCTCTTAACAGGGACGAAGCCCGGGTATAGAGCTCATGTTATGCAACATAAATGCACGTGCACGGTGTGTGGGGATAAACTTGTAAACCTTTACGTTTTATTTAGAAAAACTAAACCAAAACTAAAATCACAAAAATTTAAAGCTAAAAAACAACGGATAAAACAAGTTAAATATATACAACACGATGCAAATGCATGATTTTTTGAAAACAAAAAATTGAGGATCACGACTAAATGTTAATTTGAACAAGGAACTTTGAAAATTTGACAACGCGAGTTAATTCGACTCGACTCTCAAAAAGCGTCCCCAGTGGAGTCGCCAGCTGTAGCGACCTAAAATTGGGCACGGGGCTAGTCGAAGTAATTATTGAAAATTTGAAACTGAATCTCGATTTATTTGAAAAGGGAGTCGCCACCGATCCTTTATAGTGTGATCGATACCTAATAAAATTATTTTAAAACAAAAAGAAGGCCGAATTTAGGTCTACGTGAAAGTCCAGAGAAAAATTGGGTTCGGGAGTCAGTTACGCGCGAGGAAGGTATTAGCACCCTCGCGACGTCCAAAATTGGTATCTCATAAACATGTGTTGACTTGATTTTCAAAAATACGATTCAATATAATATTAATCGTGATCCGATTGAAAAATGAGAATTTTTAGTTTTCGATTTTTTTAGAAAGGGTGTCCCGTTTTTTAACACAAGCCGACGAATTTCACCCAACATAGCGATGAAATCGATGACTTAATGCTAAATCGGTACATTGCCTTATTCTTAAAATAAAATGTAAAAAGTTTCTAAAATGATAGTAAAAATGTAAGAATATTATTGTAAAAAACGCGAATAGTGATTGTGAATAATATAAAATATTAAAATATCAAAATATTAGAATAATAATAATTAATATTGACAAATAAAAAACAAAATAGAAATAAAAAATGTACATAATATATATTAGAAATAACAATGATGTTTAAAAATAATACTATTAATAATACTTCATAAATATGTACATATATAACCCTTTTTTAGAAAATAATTAAATATACGAAAATAATATATATACACAAAAAGGTAATATACACTTATGGTGAAATATATGTACTAACATTAATAATAAGTATAAATCGGAATAAAATAAATACAATAATATATACTCAATATGGTATTAAAAATACGTATATGTATAATAGTATTTCGGAGTATGTACATGAGACAATATAAAGTATATACATAGAAATATACAAGAGTATACAACTAATAACATTAAGAATATATATAATATAAATATAATATATACAATATATACATATGATAAAAACTATAATATGTACATGTACATCTACATACACATTAAGTAAAAGACTAGTGCTAACAATATTAATAATAAATATAATAATAGATATATATGCATATAATAGTAAGAAACGGAACATAAAGAAAAATATATATAGCTAAATATAATATAATAATAACAATATATAAAAATAATAGTGATAACAATATTACATATATAACATGATTAATTTTAAGCTAAATAAATAGCAAAATAATATGAAATCCAAGGTAAATACGAAAAATAAATGAAAAAGAAGAGAGAGGGAAGAGAGAAGGGAGGGGGAAGGTAAATCCGGCCAGGGCCGGTCCCCGGCCGACCGTCAGCCGCCGTCCGTCACCGGCGCCGGCCACCGCACTGGTGGCCGGAAAAGGTAATTTTTTTTAATATTTGTTTTGTATATATATTTTTTATTATATCTTTATTATGATGTCTATATATAGATTAATAGATTCAAAAAAAGGAAAAAATAAAATAAAAAAAGAGTAAAATAAAGAAGATAAAATCACCTTTAGGTATTTTTTGAAGATAAATTCTTTGTATTGATCAAAATCCCTCCTCCCTTACATATTTTGAATGGCTTTTATAGCCATCTTTTACATGATTTTCATTATTCTTTTTCTATTTTGTAGGTGTGGTGGTAACAATGATATCAAAAATGGGAGAAAAATGGGGCAAGTGGGAAAGTGGCTAGGTGGCTAAGTTTCTTGGTTTTTTTTTTTGGGTGGTTAGGTTTTTCTTTTTTTTGGGGGGGTTAGGTTTTTTCTTTTTTGGGGGGGTTAGTTTTTTTTTTTGGGAGGGTATGGGCTTTTGAATTGG